>NC_053164.1:80941556-81159056 GCF_016835505.1 Polypterus senegalus | reverse complement strand
GGGATGAGTTGCAAACTAGTTGGACTGAGTTGTTGGGCATGTCACATTAGACAACTGATCATCTCGGTGGCGTACCACCAACTCGCTAAGATTATATAAATGTAGGCTACAACTGAAAATTGATGAGAAAGTCACATAATGTCACATAGATTTAAGAAGACAGTTTGGTGTAAAATGTACAGAGCTGAATACACAGGCAAGAAACATGCCAGTGATATGTGAGAACCCATGCCAGAGAATTATGAGGTTTGGTATGGTAGGTTAGCACGTTGTGTTACAGTCAAAACAAATAACTCTGCATCTGTTGCATACAAGCAACTATAAAACGGTTTCCGATCTACAGTCAACAAATAAATGTTAATTTCACAACATGGTACCCCAGCACCAACATTTCATACTTAACATTTATACAGTTTATTAGGAAACAACTAAGCACAACTGAGTAGCTATTTTAAAATATGTACAGTGTGTTTGGAAAAAAAAAAAAAAAAAACAAACCAAAAGGTTACTATTACCATAAGCAACATTGTTAAAGTTGCTCTGCACCACATGCTGAGATGTTTGCTAAACTACAGCACAATCAAGTAGCTAACATCTGCCTCCTTTTAAGTGGAGGAGTGTTACAATAACATTTCACCGATTAGAAGGGAAATGGAAATGACTTTGTGACCTCTGTCAATGTGTTATTTAAAAATATAAACTCCAAAAATATCACAATTGTTTATAGACACAGTTCTAGCTCCCCTTTTCTACTGAAACAGTTAAGAGCTATTTAACACTTCTTGATGCAGACACAAGTTCCTCAGATAAATCCTCCTTTGTTTACTATGGTAGTAACCATCTGTGATGTTCTAACTGTCTGCTGACGGTCCTGTCTTACTGTCACTGGTGTGTGGAAAACATGGCAAAGGAATTTAATTGTACTGTGTAAATAAGAACATAAGAAATTTGACAAACAAGAGGAGACCATACATTCCATCAAACCTGTTCCAATATCTCATCCAGATTTTTCTTAAAGGTTGTCAAGGTTTCTGCTTCAACTAAATGTCTTTGCAGTTTGTTTCCAGAGTCCAAGAACTCCTTACGTTATGAAGTGCTTCTTGGCTTCAGTTTTAAATGTACTACCCCTCATTGTCCACTGGTGTCTTTGAGTATGTCAGTCACCCTTAAGCTGAAAGAATGCTGCTGGATCAACTTTAGTAATGCCTTTGAGGACTTTAAATACATGGATTATGTCCTCACACAGTCTCCTCTGCTCAAGACAAGTCTGTCAGAGTACGACATGTCCTTAAGTCCCTTGATGCATTTGGTTGCTCTCCTTTGCACACCTTCACATCATGCTGCTATATCTTTCTTGTACTGTGGTGACCAGAACTTTACACAATACTACAGATGTGGTCTTACCACTGCATTATATAGTTTGAGCATAATGCCCCTCAACTTAAATTCAACAGCTTTTATAATATAAGATACCATTTTATTTGCCTTTTTTAATTGCTTCTGCACATTGCTTAGTTAATGAAAATGTTGCGCCAACATAAACACTTAAACTCTTTTCAGAAGTTGCTTCCTGCATGACAGTGTCTCACATATTGTATTTATAATTGATGTTCCTTTGCACTTTTGTACATTAAACTGGATTTTCCAGGTGTTTGCCCCGTTCTGAAAGTTGTCCAGGTAATTTTGAATTATTTCTGCTGCCTCCTCAGTGTCTGCAATCCCTCCAGTTTTAGTGTCATCTGTGAATTTGACAGGTTTACTAACTATACCAGAATCCATGTCATTAATATAAATCGGAAAAAGTTATGTCCTATGACAGACCCCTTGAGGGACTCCACTAATGACTTTGCTCCATGTGGAACATTTTCCTCTTATCTGTACTTTTTGTCTCCTTTGTCAACCTGGCAATAAATTCCAACTTAAGGGGTGTTCTTGCCCTCAGCATCTGGAAAGACATAGTTAAAAGGTACACACAGCCTCCCAATTTCTGCTGTGGTGCTAGGATTAACAGCCGAAACAACTCCTTACATAAAAATAAAACATTGTTATTTGGTCCATCCCCACAAACTCCTGAGTTTTAGGAAACTGAAGTTTCTGACATTCAAGAAAGTCTTTCCATGTTAAAACGAGAAGACAGGTGGATTACCATAGTGCAAGGGACCAAACCTGACTGCTCTGATAGCAGAGGTGAAGAAAATAACAGAACTGTAAGATTTGGAGGCTTTGGATAACTTTTGAAGAATGAAGTACAGTAGTCATTACTGATATAATGGCTACTTCTCAAGTCTTCAGACTGACTCAGTGTTTAGCTTGGTAAACTGGATGTTTGCTCTCAGGCTCACAAAAAGATATTTTGCAGCTTTAGCTCCCAAAGGAAGGGCAGCTCTTAGCTTTTACGTTTCGAGGGTTTCAGTCATTTTGGAGAGTTAGGGCACAGTTTTCCCCTGGGACAAAAAAAAAAAAAATGCACCCAAGAGAATTTCCAGGGAGTTTGTGAGAGTGCTTCTCTCTGAATATACTGAAATGGGATGCGTCCAACTAGTCTATAAAGAAAGGTGGAACCTCTCATGTTTGGATTAAAGTCACTTCTAGTAACAAAATCAGGTCTTCTCATAGGCAAGTTCTGCTGTCCACCCTAGTTGTCATTCCTTGAATTATATGTCTTTGTTCTCTCTTGCTTGAGTCCATTTTGCATGTTCTGGCCTGGAGGAGCCTCAGGAAAGATGCAAGCTCAACATCTGATCTATACCTTTGTTATCAGATGAAGTCCAGGTAGATGCTAATACAAGCTGGAGTTCTGTCACTTAGTTTAGGTGAAAGTGCAGCTGAATGTCTGCTAAATATGCTGCCTTACAGGCCTGGTGTGCCCCAAATGCCATGCTCACTTTGTCCTATATTACCTAGCTATATCAAAAAGATACTCTGACAGCTTTTTAAAAATTTGCCTGAAGAGATGTTCAACCAGCTTATCTACAACTTTAGCCAATTAAAATGCCTTTCCAAAAAATATTGCTTAAAATTCTTATGTGCAGTAATTTAAATGAGAACATATGTATTGATGCAAGCCGCTGCCACCGATGTCCATTTTTGAATTCCTCTACATGTCTGTATTCATGTGAGCATATCAATCAAAAAGGACAGGATGTGTCTCTTCATATAAGAAATAATAGAACAACACATACAATGAAAACTTTGACGCACCAAAGTTCTCTCAAAACTAAGTATTCGTGTTTACCTACCTACTACACTACCTTATGAATAACCATGTAAACAAACCCACTTACTCAATAACAATAGGTTAACCCAATTATATGTCAAAAATATGATACATCCTTTGCCATTGTCACAAACTGAATATGAAAGACAGACAGACATATACACAAGATATTTGATTAATCCTTAAGTGAGGCTGCACAGATCTTTAATTGTACACGTATTGGTCAGGGTGGTTCATGGTGTTCAATCTCCCTCCCACACTAAAACAAAACTTTTAATATAATTTCTGATGCAATCAATTTAGTTGTTCCACCCTTTGCAGATTACTCAAATAATCTTTGGAGGATTGAGCAATACCAATCAATAATTCATTTCTAGTAACATTCATTAGCCATTAAATACATCTAACATAAGGAACAAAACTAATCTTCATGCAGTACACAGTATTTTCTCATTTTTCCTCACTGCACACAAATTAAAAACAGTCAACCAGTTAATCAGTTGATGATTTTGAACTCTCTGATCAGAGTGGAGAACCACTAACATCAGAGCCTTGTGTCATTATTAAATCATCTGTTTATTGTTTGCAAATTTAATAAAAATGCCCCAAAAGAGAGAACCAAAAGATACTACTTCCTCATTGCAGGTAAGATCAATCCTAGTAATGGTTAACCAAATGTAGCATCACAGGTCACACCCAGTATTCCAGCAAACACAAAAATCAATTATGTGTAGGCAGTGCTTTCAAATTGGGTAATGTGATAATACTGAAGCCATGCAGTCTAGATAAAAGGTTGTAAAGCCCCTAAAATTTTGATTCCAAAATATTTCTCTCTATTAAGTTTCTCATTAATCAAATTAATACTAGTAATATTTTTTGTGCAAAGAGTAAATCAAATTGTTTGATAGATGATAATGAAAGAGTTACATACTGTACAGTAATCCCTCCTCGATCGCGGGGGTTGCGTTCCAGACCCCCCCGCGATAGGTGAAAATCCGCAAAGTAGAAACCATATGTTTCTATGGTGGTTTTTATATATTTTAAGCCCTTATAAACTCACCCACACTGTTTATAAATATTCCCCGCAGAGTTATACAGCATAATCCCTTTGTATTCTCTTAGATATTAGGTAAGATTCATTGAAATTATGTATATAAACACACTGTTTATATACAGTAAAACCTAAATATTATTTTAAAGATATTGAGTGTCTCCGATATCACATGTTACAGCCATTACAATAGACAGGCCACCAGCAATAAATACGTACAATGCAACAAAAATAGTATACAGTAAATGTGTGTGTACAGTGACACTAAACGTACGTACATGTACTAAGCACTGTAAGTAGAAAATTAATTATGGTTACTCACCAACAATGACACGATGACTTGTCCGATAACAATGAGTTTTATTTTACTGCACAACAAAGGAGAGCGTTACAGCCCTTAAAGGAGCCACTTCAGGCGATTGTGTAGCACTGCCGTTGTTCTTCTTCTGGCAGTCTTCAATCCAAATCCCTAAAGCAGATTCCATCCAGACTACTGCCTTATTACATCCACTTACAACTTGTTTTGCACCCTGGTTAAAAGGACACTGCGGCCGTAGTTCTTATATACCTTTCCTACTTTTTCAATAAAAAGAATCATAGCCTTCAACAAATCCAAAACGTTTACCTTTTCGGCAATCGTTAACATCTTCCGTTTGCGCTTGGGCACGGCCCCTGAAGCAGTAGCAGATCATTTTGGAGCCATGATGAAGGGCTTGACTATGCACAAAGATAAACACAAAAGAGCACAACTCTTTACACAGCGAAACACGTTGATGCTGAATGAGCGAGACGAGACTTCCTGGTTAACATTGCATTCAGCAAGCAGGAACTTAACTGCATGCTCTGATTGGTTAGCTTCTCAGTCATCCGCCAATAGCGTCCCTTGTATGAAATCAACTGGGCAAATTCAACTGAGGAAGCATGTACAGGAAGTAAAAAGACACATTGTCCGCAGAACCCGCGAAGCAGCGAAAAATCTGCGTTATATATTTAGTTATGCTTTCATATAAAATCCGCGATAGAGCGAAACCGCGAAAGTCAAAGCGCAATATAGCGAGGGATTACTGTAGTATCTCATTTTGCAATGAAACAAAGCATGAATTTGGCTCAAAATAGACTTAAGTCATTGTGATGGGAGAATATAGGGCAGACATACAAATATTAAAATGAAAAATTAGGTATGTAAAAAAAACCTCTTTTACAGGTCAATGATCCAACCACCCATCAATTTTCAAATTGAAGAAGAGGGCGACACACTCACTCACAGCATAACATCTTAGAGGGCCTAATCAATGATCATGGAGATATGTGACAGAACTGCAGAATACCCAGAGGAAAAGAAACATACACACACATATGCCTAAGACCTGTTTATACCTTACAGACAATGATCAAGTCAAATGTCAAAGGCAAGACTCTGGAGCAGTGAGGAAGCACCACATCGTATGAGGACTTTCTTCATAGTAATGTGGATGTTTGCCTGCAGTGATTCCCATTCCAAGTGCTTTGTCCACATTTAATTTGAGCATTTGGGTTCAATTTGGTCTCTGCAATGTTACAGGAAAAGAAAGTGCATGATATAAAATGTGTAGTTTTCAAGCATTGTCATGTGGAAATATAATGCTCAAACACACTATAAACTACAGCCCCACCAACACTAGCATGTTTGTGTTTAAAAAGATGTCATTTGTTTCCATTTTACTTAAAAATTATGTTTTTAAATAAAACTGAAGTAGTGTGGCGTGGACGCAGCCCATGACTTTCACATTCTTATCTAAATCCTGTTACTGGAGTAGCTGGTTGGAGTGCGGGTTCCAATATTGCCAAATGTCCTTTAAATATAAATCATTGTAAAGAAAAGAAAAGCCAGTTAAATAACAAAAGCACAAAATGACCCATATTTATGTAAAAATGTACAGTTTTTAGCATTTCACTATTTAAATTGTTGATGGGTTTCCCATCTTAGCAGTACAGAACTAAACATTGTGGATACCAGCAATTTAAAAATCTAAAATAAATGAAAACTGCTGCCAATGGAAGAAATTAAAAATGTTCTAAAAGAATTCCCTTGAATGAAGAGACTATGAACATTAAAAGAACAAGAGCAAACAATAATCAAAAATGTCAAAAAAAAAAATCTCACGTTACTTGTGTCATATAACCCAAATGTCAAGTCACCCCATTGTATATTCACAATGTGTAAAACCTCTCTATTTTCTGCTAGAAAACTGGAACTAGTACACAATTGGTCACTATTGAGTCCTGTTCCAGCAGAAGCTTTGTTATGCCCTTTCTCCACAAAACCATGAGATTACATTTTCTTCTCATGCACCACCTCAAACTGCATGTGGTCAGTAACATATAAAAGTATAATATTTGAGGTGAGCACTCCTTTAAGACTATGCTTATCCCATATGTCAATACCGGACTCCATATCTCTTGACACATAAGCAAAGGTAATCAATATCACTAAAGTGGCAATATATAGCCAAATATATTTATGAGTGTGCTTTGCAATGGGCTGGCACCCTATTCACGCTTATTACCTATCTTGGATAAAGTTCTGCACGGAAAGGCTTTACCTACTAATAAGCCTGAAATGGAGTAGGAGATGAATAAGAAATGCAGCATTTTCACCACCTTTTAGAAGATTTATTCTGCTTCACATGAGAAGCTGGCAGTTCCTATGGAGAGGATCCCTTCGCTTCAAAAATGTATTGTGTGAACAATGAAAAAAACTTCAATAATCTCATACAATTTAATATACCCAACTAGCAAATCATGTAGATCTGAAATTGGACATCACTGGTACAACTAAAAATCCCATGAAGGACAAGTGACTTTGACAACATAGCATGGCTGATCGAGATTGAAGCCACTTAAATAAATAAATAAAGATGCAGTAGCAGGAGAGAGGAAATAAGCCTGAGAAATCTATGCCTCAATATTTGTTTTGAGATTTAGTAAACAGTTGCATCATAATTGTTCAAGAATAATACTAATTAAAAAAAAAAAAAAAGCTAGCCCATTTTATACCATAATGTTTAATCTGGCATTTCAAAGAAATCCGAGTAAGCAACTGCCCAAATGATTGTGCCATGACAGGGTGAATAAGTGTTCCCTAGGCGCCAAGGAAGGAATCTCAGGAATGCAAATAGGCACAGCGTCAATCTATTATTAATAATTTTGCTAAACTAAATAAACATCTTAGCTCTACGTCCAGGAATGAATTCTGCTCACAGGAAACTCTAAATTGGTAAAGATTAACAAAATTAAAACCAAGTATCTTTAGCAAAGATTCTTTCTAGCCCTAGTTTGGTCCACTTGTCCAACGTTTGCTATAGAAAAAAGAAAATGTAAACAATAATAGACTGAATAAAAACTACTGTGTTTTTTTTTTTTTACATTACCATTATTATCCCTGCATCTCTTTTAAAAAGAAAAAGTACAGAAGGAAAAATATGCATCAACAGAACGTCAGTATTTGGTCATTGTCACAAGTTATTCATCTCTGTCTCAGAGTGTCCAGTCTGGCCAATGCCCTATGTTCCAACCAGTTCATTAAACACTGTTCAACTCCAACAAGGGCTCTTTCACATATTCACACTTTACCTCTAAGCAAGTTTTGCCACACATTTGCCACAAATGTTACGAAACAGACACTGATGCTAACAGTGTCAACAAACATGATTTGTTTACTGGGCTTACTGGAGTTTATTAATTATGGTACTTCTAAATAACTGGGAAATATCACATCATAATATATACATATGCTAGAAGGAACATCAGCTAATAAATATGACGGTGCCAATATCACTGCATGTCTATTACAAAAACTTGTAATTTTATTAGTTAAACTAATTTAATACCAATAACAAACGAATCTAAGCCAGCGGTTTAAACTAATTAAAAAAAAAAAACTTCAGAGTTTATAGTGTGCAATTAGGAAAATGCAGAAAACTAACAGTTAGTTTCTGTTATATGATGACAAAGGAGCATCTGCTTACATATACATTTAAAAGCAGACAGCTGTGTATTTATGAATATACAATTCCATGCAAAAGTTTGGACATCCCTGGCCTAATTACACATTTTTTAACATTTCCATAAATATAAAATAGTATAAAATAACAAAATGTTTACAGCAAACAAACAACTTTTTTATTAAAATGTTAATGTACAGTACAGTTAAGGATTATTTTGTGAACCGAAAAATTTAAATAAATAAATAAATAAATAAATAAATGTTTGGGCACTCAACTAATTTAGAACTTAGTAACACCCTTTTGGCAAAAATCATGTCTTGTCAGAGTTTTTGTAGCCAACTAAGAGTCTTTGAATTCTTCTATTAGAAATTTTTCCTCATTCTTCCTTGGAGATTGGCATCCAGCTGTGAGATATTCTTGGGTTGTCTTGTGTGCACAGAAAGTTTAAAATCTACCCAAGATGTTCAAGTCTGGAGGCTATGATGGCCATTCCAAAACATTCACCTTTTGTTTCTTGAGAACCTTATAGTGGATTGCTGTCTTTCTATTGAAGCCATCTTTCTTTTCAGCTTCAGTTTCCTGACTGATTGACATTCTCCTTGAGGATCTGATGACATTTGATAGAATTTATTCCTTCCTCATACAATGTTTACCGCTAGCTGCCATTTAACCCCAAAGTATAATAGATCCACCTCGTACATCACATTTTGCAAGCTGTTCCTTTCTTCAAATCGTTTATCTCTCCAAACAAAAATTTAGTGGCTGTCGCAAAAAGACTGACTTTAACTTCATCTGCTCATCTGTTCCAAGTGCCTACATCTTATGCAGATATTTTTTGTGATGTGATTACAGGTATGGTTTCCTTCTGATGACTTTTCCATGAAGGCCATGTCCATGTAAGTTACACTGCAGAATGGAGAAGTGCACCACCACTTCTTCCTCAACTAAACCTGCCTGCAGGTTTCTTGCAGTCATTTGGCAGGGTCATTCTTGGCTTTCCTGCACAGTATATGAGTGCTCTGTCAGTTTTGTTGGTCTTCCAGATCTTGCCTCGACTTCCATAGTACCCCTTAACTACCTTTTCTTAATTGTGAAATGTGGAAAATGCTAGCTGATATCACTTTATCTTTTTATAGCCTCTCCCTACTTTGTAGACAATAATTTTTCAGAACTTCAGTTAGTTGCATACTACAGCCCATGTTTGCCGAGTGCTACACAAGTTTGTTTGAAGAGACAAAGAATTGATTAGGTTATGGAATTCCTATCAGCTGCTAATTCCTAATGACAATCCTTGAGCAAACTAACAGTTAATAAACTAAGCCATACCTGACTAACAACCTGTTTTGAGACCTCAGCACTGAAAGTGTGCCAAAACTTTGCAAATGCCACATTTACTCTTATATTTTTCAAAATATTTTGTCAGTTTATCAAATAAACTGTAACTTTGAATTAAAAGAGTGGTGTTTATTTGAAAGTATTAGATTGTGATCCAAGTTTACTTTTTTTTTTTTTTTTTACACTTCAGATGTCAACAAAATATGCAATTTGGCCAAGACTGTCCAAACTTTTGCATTGAACTGTACATCTTTAAAGGAAAAATAAGCCAAAAGATGGGCTCAGGTAACAGCATAAATTCATAAATTCATTCATAACTCAAAAACACATGGTGAAATGAAAATCAAGACACTATAACCTAATAAAGGAAGAAATACCCTGGGAGAAAAAAAGAATGATAAAGGAAATAGTAATTGCATTTGAGTCAGTTAAATATTCTGTTAATCTGTCCTCAATGTTGCAAAATGAGTGCAGAAATAAGTGTGTGTAAATAAATGACAAATTGTATTAACACCTATAAATAAGGCACAAAAAAAGTAGAATTATGTCCATCTGGCAGCCACAACTAAAGGAAAATTGCTTCCATTTGTGACCAGTTTAGTTAAAATTAAAGGAAAAGAGCTTTCAAATTAGCACTCTGACCATATTGTAAAGCATGTTTAAAGCAATCAGTGGTGTCAAATATGAATAAAGCTATGTGAAAAATCATTATCAAATCGCAACACATGAAAGAGAAACACCAGCAAAGCGTACAAGAATAAGAAATGTAACTGACAAAGAAGCATGCAGTAGACAGCATAGTGATATAATTATGATGTGCACATGAATTTGAAGAATTTAAAATTCTCAGACTTGGTGGCAAATGCCACAAGGAAAAGAAACAAAATAGTAAAACTCTTCAACAGCATTCAAAGCAATTACAACAGCATGTCAATCATCAATTGCAAAAACAAATCTCACTTAAAGATGAGAGGCTCTAAAAATGAAGAAGAATTTTGCATTAGCAAATTAAATAATTATAATTAGTGTGGTTTCATGCATCTCTGCTGTGAGTACTGCATAAGCTCTTTAGATGAGAGGCCTGCTGATACTTATGCACTTTAATTTAAACGCTAGACCAATAGTCTGCAATTTATTGTAGACCAGGCCAGACAGTATAGTTATGCAAATACTGAGTCAGTCCTGGAACATTGCTATGAAAATATATTAAAACACTTGATACAAAAGCAGTCATTACATATAGTACATATATACATGAAGGGAAACTGAAATAAATAGGAGTTAACATTCCTAAAATTGCAATATAACAGAAATTATGCAGTAGCCAGAATTTTAAACTAATAAAAATAACACATATGAAATGTGTATGAGACAACACCACAGACTACTGTATTTCTTGACCCTACTTCTCCCAACATATGAATGCTAGAGCTGACTTAGCTGATCTGGAGAACCTAGTGTTATTTTCTCCCTCCATGTTTGACATATAAGAAAATGCCACGTCAAGGTGTTACAGTAGTGGCTTTAGAGACTTATCTTTCATATCTTTAAATGGCATCCGATTCATAATCTGGAAAAATAATACTATATTGCCCCTTTCATGCACCACTTTTGTGTGGCAGGACTGCGATAAAAAGGAACATACCATACTTGCACCTGGTGAATGGTGGAAACATGCACATAAAGGCTGCCATTTGATCCCAAGTGCTGCCCAAGCAGCAACAGCAGCAGGCATTAATCTAGAATTTCATTTCTGTTATAATACATTAAGAAATACGAGTACACACAAAATAAAGGAAGGGGCAATATGCTGGTTACTATCTTACCGTATAAAACGCCCATTGTTTTTACACTAGCTGCATAAATGTAAAAAATTAAGTACCTTACAGTACATAGGAAATTTGTACACTACATTCTCATACTCATTTAGCCTAATTCAGGGCTGTTGTGGTAGTGAAAGACTATCCCAACCACGCAACAAGTCTGACAGGGAGCTAGTCAATCATGGTTTATTCAAGCACACCTTCATAGCACCATTTTAGATTTGCAACATGCTCAACTTTGAGAGGTTTGAGGAAAACTAGAGTACCACAGAAAATCCCACTGGCTCATCGGGAGAGCATGTGAACTCCAGATTGACATGACCCAGAGTAGGCAGTGTAAGCAGCAATTGTATGTTAATCTACATATCACAACCCAACAGCTTTGAAACAGAGTAAAAAATAACACAAGGGAATGGGGAAAATGAATCAAAAATAAGATACATAGAAGTACAGAGTAACCATATCAATTCAGAAGTAGACATGCACATAAATTAGGGTTTAACAAAATAAAAAGGTTATCTTTGAATTTTTGGTATCTGTAATGTCGTTTTCATGAAAAGTAAATCCAATCCCCCGTTTATGTAACGGTAATGCTCTGAAGCAACAGATATACACAAAGGACAACGTGGGTGAAGTCAAAAAGTAGCTGCATCAAAGCAAGAAAGAGCATATTTCTTGCCTTTATTACCTAGTATTTCTAAATTTGAGATCAATTCATCATTGTTTAATATGTAACAGCAACAATGTGGACAGCGGCCTCATTATTCACAGTTGTGGTTTCTTTGACGCCACTGCAAAGCATCTGGATGCCAGAGAGGAGCCCTGGGAGGAAGGGACATGTTGCTGAAGAGCTGTGCCAGGATCTGTAGGTTAACCTCTGAATGTTTTTTTTTTTTTTTATCTTTAAAGCTTTATTTTTTTGGCACTCCAGATATTATCCTGTGTGGCTCTTTTTAGCCATGTCAGCAAACATTCTCCCAAACATTGTTTTACTTTCTTAATACCTAACAAATTCTGGTTACACTAGTTTCCTCTAAAACAATACAAAAAAAATATATACTTCCCTTTAGCCTTGCTGAAGTACATCACCAAAGACACGATCTGCCTTTTCTGTTTAGAGTTCACATTTTCAGTTTCTACAGACTCAGTGATATGAACCAGTTGATTGAGTCTGAACAGTCAGATCTGAATATCTTAACACAGCACTCTGAGGATCTGAATGGACAGATCAGTCCATTCCTGACATAACCACTAGGAGCACAAGGAAAACCACCAGAGAGGGGATCAGGAGCTGTAGGTGCCTTAGACGTGGGTTTTCTCTATTCTCAGAAAAGAACATAAAATATGACGCATGCTGCCCCAATGAATGCCTGAAGACACGCTGGAGGTTAACACTACTCAAGATAGCCAACTGAGTAAAGTAAGGCACCTTCTTCCCCTGGCGGGGACCTATTGTATAATGGTGGTTGAAAGGTGTAAGCTGAATAGTTTGTTGTCAGGCACTGAGAAGACAGGACAGATGTGGGACTGAAGTCAGGATATTAAATTGTCAAGCTCAATAATGTTCTGCGAGTTTTGACTTTCAAGGGGACTCAACATTTTTAGCATGGCTAGCGGAGTGAATATATCTGATGTTGTATCCATCAGTGTGTGAAGTGCACCCAAGAACACTGGATATACCAGTAGAGAGCAAAAATAATAAAATATAAAAAGTAATTCAAGTGTACTTGGGTACCTTTGTTAAACTGAGCAATTCACACATTGGATTGTATAACTTTAACAGTTCCTGAAACTTTCACCAAATGGGAAGCATACCTCATATCAAATACTCAACCAAATCATTAAAAGCTCTCATGGACAGACACAGATCTGGCAATGGGTATAAAAATGTTCAAGGATCCTGAAAACCTCACAAATCATAATGAAAAGAATATTAAGAGTTCAAACAAGACAGTGTCAAGATCAACAAAATCTGCCCAAGCAGGAAGAAGGAGACTATCGTCAAAGGGCTAACAGAAAATTTAAAGGAGTCACAGCCTTCTCTCCAACAACTGCATTAGTGCAATTCAAATACCATCCCAAGTTCTCAGCAAATCTGTCTCGCTTTGTATGCAGGCAAGGAAGAAGCTTTGCATCAAGACAGTCTTTTCTGAACACTTTTAAAGTAAACAAAAACCAGTAAGAGGATTTTCCGGAAATGAAGGAAACATTTTGCAGTCTGGAAAAACTAAATGGACCTTCCTTTCTTAGTTTCGGCGACACTACAAAAGACGACACTACTAACATAACATGGCAGAAGCTTCAATATAAAATCATCAGCTCTGATTCATAAATTGAGTTCTCGGGTAGTCCACCATTATAACAATAAATTTAAATATGAAATTTAGACTCACAAGCACCATGTCATCGAGGAGTAACAACAGAGGCTATAATGGATAGCAAATATAAGGAGTTGTTGACACTGTGTATCTGCTTGTGTGGTCTTCAAATAAAATGGAATGAAAAAAGCACTTAGAGTTGGTGTAATGTGGAAGTCCAAAATGAAAGAAAGAAAAGATCATGGAAAACACAAAGATGAAGGAATGTAAGAATGAGATGAAACATTAAAAACGGTAAAAATGAACAGGCTAAAGGTACTGTGTGTTCTAGCAGCTGTGTAAAGGGGGAAGTAGAGGACACAGGCAATAGTAGTATTCATAAATGTTACACAGGTAGCTTAAAGACAATTCATTGCAAGTATTGTATAGAAAAAAATACACTGGCTGAAAAGTCCACACAAAAGGGGAAAACTGGCATGTAGTCAGTCATACATTAGGTTTGAATAAATAATTACCTACCCCCCCCCAAAAAAAAAAAAAAAGATAGTAATCACTTTTACTCAATGAAAACCACTGCTTTCTGTTGGTTTATTTCCATCACATTTTAAAAAAAATGAGTGGGTATGTGAGCTATAGAAGAAATTGGGGTCCATTCTGTTCTATTGTGGTATAGGTCCATCCTGTAATGTGCCTTTTTTTTTTTTTTTAAATTCCGTCTGTATTTTGTTTACCTCAAAAACCAGGTAACACTGGCTAGTCATTTGTCATGGCAAGATAACGCAGGTGGCAGTTACTGTTAAGTGGGTGTACAAAATAAAAGGAAGAGTAAAATGAAAATAAAACTCCACATTGATGAAATTGTCCACTGCAGAGTGTGATGGGAATCGCAGTCTTCACATTGAGATTGCAAAAAGGTTTGATAAGAGATGAATATTTGTATGGCTTGATAGAAGGATTGTGTGTGTTAATGAAATCCTACAGTTTTATAAGGACATGAGGAGAGATGTCTGTGTTTGTAGGTCAAGAAAGTGCTTTCTTAAAAGAATACTCTATCCAAATTTTTTTTTTTCCAATCTT
The DNA here is from genome assembly GCF_016835505.1 of Polypterus senegalus. NCBI lineage: Eukaryota > Metazoa > Chordata > Cladistia > Polypteriformes > Polypteridae > Polypterus > Polypterus senegalus. The sequence continues at coordinate 81,144,249 of NC_053164.1, read as the reverse complement.
ACTTACTCCATGTAGCTTGGAGTAGGGGCTGAGAAAGATTTTTTTATTTCATGTTTTTGTGGAGAAATTAAATATTGAATATATAAACAGGATGTTGATAGAGGATCAGTGCTAAACAAAGTGTAAAATGTCCATGGGGGAAAAAGTCTTGCACAACTTGTGTTGCACAATACCCACATCCAATATCCATTTGTATGGTCTAAAATGTGCAAAATGAGGCATGCAATTGTGTGACGTGCAAGTAACTGAAGTAAAAATTTTAGTACAGATATAACACTATTAAACATGCTATACCATCTGCAAGAAAGCAGAAAATAGGCATAAAATAAAATAAACATACTTCAGTGAACTACTGAAAGCGCCATCCAAAGTCATAAGTTTGTGACATGAATGAAAGAATAGAGCCAAACACTTGGTAGAGCTTGAGTTTATTTAGAAGGAAGGTTAAAATACTGATAAGTGGATGTAAAATGCCATACATGCCAATTCCAAAAGACTCGCATACTGTATATAGTATTTAACAATATTTTTTTAATAAGTTCTATTTTAAAATGAATAATTTGATATAATAAAATCAACAGAAATAATAAGTTAAATTATAAATCTTTAAGAAACCAGCACAGTAAAATGTGAAAAGTTCAAGGACCTGTGGATCTGAAAAACTGGCCTCATGAAATCAGTTAAACCCTGCTACATACTTGAGCAACAATTTCTGTCTTTGCAACCATTGTATTGCTAAACATGGAGAGAAAGATCATGTCCTGCCCGGCAATACTAACTCCAGAAAGTCTTAAGAAACCTGGCTTAATTAGTCAATCCTTCAGCATCAGATCAAACCACAAAGGCTTGGCAGCACTGGTAAGGGGAATGCCCACAATGGCAAACACAGGCCATCAGGTCAGAGTTTTCTTTCACTTCTCACAAATGTGCTTTGCTTGTTTCCTGGTAGTACCATTTAATAACCAAAGTATAAATCAAAACAGTGTGAAATTTAAGTATAGGTTATTACTGGAATGCCCACAGATAGAATTTAAACTAAACAGTACCACTACAAACAGATAAAATGCAGTTATTAATAAGTTATAATCCAAAAAATAAAAAAATAAAAAGAAACAGTACCAGGAAAGGCTAAAGTAGTACTCGTGCATTGGGCACGGGCACCATGTCATATTTTTCCCCATTAGGTTTCTATTTACTTCAGATAATATCAACTGAGGTTGGCACATAAAATTCATTCCAGATAGCACACCACAAAGAAATAGAAATAAGGCAAATTACAACCAACCAAAGATCACCTTACGTTAGATAACACATATGTGGACTGTGTCACTGGTGTGTGCGAGTGTGTATACGAGGTGGGAAACCAAAAACAATGAGTATTTTTATTTTTTTTACATTGTATATTTCTCTGAATATTTTCCAAAACTTAATCACCCTAAAAATACTCTCCCTGAGACACAATACACTTGTCCCACCACTTTTTCCATTGTTCACAACAGTTCTGAAACTCTTGCAAAGTGATAGCCTTCAGTGCCTCCATCGTTTGCTTCTTGACCTCCTCTACACCCTGAAAATGCTTCCCTTTAAGGTCCCTCTTCATTCTTTGAAATAAGAAAAAAAAATCGCAGGGTGCAAGGTCTGTTTCTGGGGAAAGACCGATGTCATCCCGTTTTTCGTGAGAAACAGCCACACATTCTAAGCTGTTTGGGCGGGAGCATTGTCATGATGCAGAAGCCACTCACTTGATTGCTGCAATTCGGGTCGTTTTCTCCTCAATGCACCACGCAATCGTTTGAGCACTTTAAGGTAAAAACCCTTGCCTGGCAGAAATATTTTTCTTTGAAAGCCTCTCGAAGCATTGTGACAGCTTCTGCTGCTGTTTTCCCTAAAAGGAAACAGAACTTGATACAACATGGTATTCTTTCAAGTATGCCATCACAAAATCGACGATGACGGTAACAGAGGCACAAGAAAAAAAAAATTACACTGACCTTATTGACCTTTCCCTAAGGACACCGCTTAGTCAAATGATGCAGAGGGAAGTCTAGTACACGCACCTAGCTGGCAAACATCGGAACTAACGCCCCTCCAGCCTCCAGAAAAAAATCTTGTTATTTTTGGGTCCCCTGTCATAAGTTATAGATGGGCAAGCTTAAGCATTATTCAGTTCATTGTTTAGTCCAAAATTCTTAAGTATTCTCAAGTATTTGGAATAGCCCTAACTTTTCATTCATTTAAAATATGAATCTAAAAAAACTTCACTTTAAGAATAGTAAATAAACAGTGAATGTGCGTTAGTTTTGCTTTTCAATGTCCAGATTTGTTCTCATATTTAAAGTCTTTTATCTCACCTTAATATTATGAGGTAGCAACATCAAACCACTTCACATTTCTGCTGTAGGTCAAATGTTCATAAACAAAATAAGACAGAAAACAAAGCTGAAATTGGTGCTTTTAGTCATGTCTCTTCACAAAGGTCACGTGGAGTGTTTAAACCTGCTTAAAAACACTGAGAGGGCCACTTCTCATGTTTTCTGCAGTTCCATCAAAATCATTAAGTATCTGGAAGTATTATCAGAATAAGGAATAACTGGGAATGGAGTCCTGCGAGGCAGCATCACTATCGACCAAAACACCACATTTCTAATGCAGACCACGAAAGATCACAATGCAGGGGACATGACTTGGCTGATACCTTTCTACAAATTACACATATTGAGGAACTGTTGCAAAGCTACATAATTAACAAAAATTATTTTTGCTTCTTGCAGTCTTTGCAGGCAGTACGTGGTTATTTACATCTGTGGATTACAGGGGAAGTTCTAAAGCCAACCCCAAACCCATAATAATGTCAAGACGTCCAAAATACAAACAAAAGAGATGTATTATTAAGAATACATACATGAAGAGTTAGGCAAAGTGCAAATAAAAGTACAAAATACTAAGAGAAAACAACAAACTGTACCTGGAGCCTTACATGTCGTAACTACACAGGATAATTCCCTTGGGTGTCCATGGGGTGGCTTATCTACATCCCCTAGCTCCATGCACTGAGCACACTCTAACTCCTGCCAGTTTAAATGCTCTCTAAGGCATGGGTGGCTGCAAGCCTTCACTTCAGCCACATTCTTCATTCGTATTAGATAACATTTGCCTTAATTTTAACTAAGTTGCTTTTTTAGATTCACAACCTTCATTTCTTTTTTTACTTACAAAGTAGCAATACACAATCGGATGTAAAGGCAGCCAACAGATATTTAATGAATTTCATCCCATTTGAACCTTTCAATCCATCCTATCTGTTGTCATGTCTGTTAAAGTCATCAAAACATTTCAATAGTGCTCTTAGAGAAAATAAAATCAGCACTTTTGGAAATTTCTGGTGTGGCAGAATGAAGACATTTACAAATCATGGAGGTAAATAGCGGATTTTGTTAACAGTAACAATTGGCTTCTTATTAAGAAACTTGACGTATTGAAAATGGCAGTTCTTCCAAGAGCTGAGACACCAGAGTTAGCTGGTTAACTGAAAACAAAAAAACAATTAAGAGCTCTGAATCTTAAAAAACATGTCAATTAATAGTAAGATGCCTGCTCTATTAACAGCAGTAACTGGTTACTAATTAAGGAAGTGACTGCGTCTCTGCAGGATCAGAGTTTGACAGCGCTGCTTTATTTCGAGTTTGTGCTCCAAGAATCACAATTTGGAGAAAAAGAAATGCTATCTGAATTTTCTGAGTTCTGAGGTAGCACTAACCTTTCATCTAAGTCAACTGTATAAAATACAAAAATAAGCCCTAGTCTGCCAGAATAACATTTATGTGGTTGAGTTGTATTTGGAGCAACACAATATCCAACTTGTTTAGTTAGCTCTAAAAGTTTCACAAAAAATAGCTTATCCTTAATTGATTTTTTGCAGATTAAGTAGCAGACCAACAGTGACCTTGCATTTCTCCCCAGATTCTCTGAAATTTCTGATGATATATGAATGCAGCATGTGGCTCACACCCAACTACAGTATGACTACCAATTACTTCAGGGTCACATCTAGACCTAGTGGCACCTGAAGTCCTGCACCCACACACATTACAAGCATAATAGTGGTAAATCACTTTTTTCAATAAAAAAAAAAAAAAACAACAGTGGGTCATCTAGGTTCTCTTTGGGGAATAGGACACATTTCCAACAGGATGCATTTTCTTTCCCTTCTGCCTGTAGCCACTTACTCACAAGACTTACCCTACTGTGGTGTCCATATAATTGCACTGGCGCAGCAACCTGCATTCATTACCCATGCCATTACTTTAGTTTTAAATGGTCCTGTCCCACAGCACCTCAATCTGTATATAATCTCAACCCTGGCAGAGTCCTCAATTACATACTCCAGACTCCTTCTCAAATATCACAACTTACCTGACCTGCTCAAGTCGGTTAGAACTTAAAAGCTTTCCTTAAAGATTTAAGACTGCTAATAGGTCAGCTCTGAGGAACTAGGGGGTGATTTTTGACTCAGATATAAATTTGCCAACAAAAATTTCTAAAGCAACCAAACCAGACTTCTTGCCTTTTTTTAAAAAATACTTATATACATACAGAGTACTTGCTTGTGCTGATCAACAAGGAAAAATACAATTGGCCTCGCTTAAAGTGTCGAGGGTTAATGAGACGTATCAGAAGTACTATTCAAGGTCATCACAAAAAACAAAGCAAAACACAATTTAAGAGAAAACTGTATTCTTTTAAACAGTTAATTATAGGAATAACAGGAATTCTGTGTATAAATGTAATTTCACCATGTAACACGTTCTGTACAAATTGTAGCTTCAATCAAAATTAAATGCAAAGGTTTCATCTGTAGCATAGTACCTTTACAAAGTTTTTTACTGTTTACATCAAAAGCAATATATACTGAATCATGGTTTACTTTAGTTTATTACATACAAAACTCATGTTTACAGCCTGGCATATGGCCTATGCAAAGAACTGAAAATTTAAAGCAATGTACAGAAACAAACAGGTGAAAAGAAATAATGTGGGTTAAATATACTGTATATACTGTCCATCTCCTCTGTGCTCTGTCTGAGGAGGACTCATTTAATGAGCTGGTCAAGTGTTTAAAGGGCACTGTACAATGGCTGACCCTGCGCTCTGACCTCAAAAGGGTATGCGAAAACTAACTAATTCCTAATACAAGAAATTGTATAAGGCAAATTAAAAAAAAAAAAAAAAAGCTGACAAAATTTGCAGTACTGCGAGTACCCAAGGAAGCCCTTTGCTAAGGACGCTATTTTTGAGCTTCACCTAACTTCGTCCAATTCACAGTTTATATTCCACCCAGCTCCCCACCTTGTCTCTTTTTTCCCTGTGTAAGACAGCTGTCCTTCTTTATTTACCACAAGCTTGTTTGTGGCACTCTTCTACTTGCACCATTTATTTGCATGAATGGCAAGCCCCATGTCTCTGCACGATCACTTATCAGCATTGAGCAGGAAAAAAGGACACACTACCAAAGAAGACCCCACTCTCTATAGCATTATTACTGATGAATATCCTTATGGGGTAATTTGTTTTTATGTTTTATTCCTAAATATTGATAAACTGAAATGTCCTTTCTTAGCAGATGCCTACTATTCTAGATGTACAGTCCTGCCACATTTCAGCATTTTAACTTAACAGAAAATTGTGTTTTTGTTGATAAGTGAGCGGGTCAATTTTGCATTATAGTGGCATGCAAACGTTTAGGCGCCCTTGCTTAAAATGTCTGTTACTATGAATAGTTAAATGACCAGAAGATGAACTGATCTCCAAAAGGGATAAAGATGAGATCTCTTTTCAGCATTCTACAGTATACAAGATTAGTATATAGTCTTTGTTTTGCACAATTGCATGTACAGTGAGAAAAAGGAAAGGAACACTATGCAAAAGATTAAGGTCTCAGATAACTCTTGCCAAGGTCTCAGACCTTCATTTGTTCATTAGGGCTATGGATTGTTTACAGTCATGGTTAGGAAATCCAAGGTAATGCAAAATGCAAAGCTGTATAAATTCTCTTACTCCTCAAACCTTGTTCCAACAATGAGCATGGGCTCCTTTAAGCAGCTGTCTAGCTCTCTGAAAAATAAATTAATTGATGCTTATAAAGCAAGAAGCATTTTCAGGAAGCTGTTTTTTCAGTACGCCATGTTTTTAAGAAATGGCAGTTAACAGTAATGGTGGAAGTCAAGCTGACGCCTCAAGTCCCAGAAAAATTTCTGAAAGAACCGCTCATCGGATTGTTAGAAGGACAAATAATAAGTTTTGTATTACTGTAAAAGACCTTCAGGAATATTTAGAAGACTCTTGAGCGGTGGTATACTGTTCTGCTGTACAGTGACACCTGAACAAATATGACCTTAATGGTAGAGTCAGCAGAGGAAAACCTTTCCTGCATCCTTGCCATAAAATTCAGTGCCTGAAGCCTGATACATTTTGGAAACAAGTCCTGTGAACTGATGAAGTCAGAGTAGAATGTTTTGGCCGCAATGTGCAAAGGTATGTTTGGATAAAAATGGGTGTCAAATTCCAGGAAAAGAACAAGTCTCCAACTGTTAAGCTTGGGGTTGGATCGATAATGCTTTGGGCTTGTGTTGTAGCCAGTCGCAGCAGGGAAAATGTCATTGGAAGAGGGAAGAATGGGTTCAAATAAATACCAGCAAATTCTGGAAGCAAACATCACACCATCTTAAAAAAAGTTGAAGTTAAATAGAGGATGGGTCCTACAGTAAGATAATGATCCAAAACACAGCTTAAAATCTACAATGAAATAACCTCAAGAGGAGGATGCCAATTGTTTTCATTGAAAATCTGTTGTAAGATCTCAAAAGAGCAGTGCATGCAAGACGACCTAAGAATCTTGCAGAATTAGGAGCCTTTTGCAAGGACAAATGGGTGAAAACACTCCAGGTAATAACTGAAAGATTCTCGGCTGGCTACAAAAAGCGTTGATAAGCTCTGATACTTGCCAAACGGGGGTTTACTAAGTATTAAATCATGTTGGGTGCTGAAATGTTTGCCCTTTTCATTTTTTGTGATTTTGTACCTGTGAATGAGGGAAATAAAAATGTAATCGTCCTTAAAATATCTTTAACTTTATTCCTTTTGGTGTTCAGATCATTTTATGTTCACTAAACTATTCATAGTAACAGTCATTTTAAGCAAGGGTCCCCAAACATTTGCATTCCACCGTATATATACAGTATAGATTTGAACCATTTTAACTTAAACACACAATTCAGCACAACAGTTCCCATCAATCCTATTAAGCTAAACTAGGAATATTCATTGATGAAGTTTACTGAATATGACCACACAAACTCAACACTTTTATTTAAATTGGACACTGTGTCATGCATTATGTAGCTCAATCCTCACACCAGAATAACATTTGAAGATTTACAGTCTTCATCTGATTTACTTCACTCTAAATAATGAAGCAGTCATTTTCGGAATTTTTAGTCATCTGAATGTTCATGGGATTGGTCTAGATAACTTATTTCATCTGGTGGTTTAGAATACTACTACAGATAAAGCCATTCTTGACATAATCATTACCAATATAAAAATCACTTTATTTGAAAACATGAGGTCCTTTCTCCTTTAAATCTAAGTAATCATAACTGTGTCCTCTGCAGCCCTAATCTATCATTAAGTCGTTCTCATTACATTAAATTGGTGAGACCATCATTCTGGAAGCTTGGCTTAAGTTAGTTTGAGTGATGAATTGCTGCTCACCAATTCTTGAAAGTAATGAACACAACAATCACTCTAAAAAAAAAAAAAAAAAATTTATATATATATATGACGCCCAGGAGAACCGGAGGAGGGCTTGTACCGTAACCCTGGTTACGTTGGGGGCCACGGGTAGAGGGCTTGGAAGCCCAGCCCTGTAGGGAACCGTGGCCACCGCCAGGCACTTCCACCACACTGGGGCGTGTCTGCGGAGGAGTGCCGGGAAGCAGTTGGAGCCCATCTGGGTTCCTATTGAAGGGCCCGCCTCCCTTCAGTCGAGGGCGTAAGTCGGGTGGAAGAGAGACGGAGCTGGAGAGAGAGGACTGGAGGCGGCCAGGAAGGCACAAAGGACTGTGAGGCCTGGATTGAGGGGGATTGGTGCTGGAGGCACTGGGGTTTGTGTGCACGTAAATAACTTGTAAATATTGTAAATAAACGTGTGTTGGGTGCAAAAGCGATGTCCGTCTGTCTGTGTCCGGGCCAGCGTTCACAATATATATATTTTTATCTTTAATAATGACTCATCCTTCAGCTAAACCATAAATTACTCTGAGGACTAAGCATTCATTCAACCAAAGAGAAAAACAAACAAAAAACAGATAGATTTGATTCTTTTAATGAATGCCACAAAAATGTTACAAAGAGTACAGCATGTTCAAAACAAAATGGCAAAAAACTACACTGGCTACCAGGAAATTATGAAATAAATTTTAAGACAACCATATTTGCTGTTAAAACATGTAAATGTCAACCACACAAGTGCTCATAAGAAATATTCCGAGTACAAAATCATTTATGCCACAGGGTCCCCTGATGCTACCTCACTTTCCCTCTTCAAGGTAAACTGCAAAATACCAGATTCATCTCTTATGCCAATATGCTATTTTAAAAATTCTGTTCAGCACATCAGGCCATACCCCCCTTTCAACCTTTATAACAGAATACTCTGATGACACCATCCCCATTCAAAGTCGTGAAGCATGGAACCAACAGTAGCACCAGTGACCAGCCAACACCCAGCATTTAAAGAACTGAACAAGCGCTACACCAGCCCTCAATGGTTTTCATGGATGCATTGTTACAATTAGATGCACATAACTCCATATGTAATAAAATAAACTTTACACACCCAACTATTGTTAGTGGCAGTGCAAGGGGATTTCCAATGTGAAGCAAGTAGTTTAGCAGCAAGAGTTCCTAAACAGATAAACGTTCTGCTGGTAAGGGAAGGGGAGGACAGATCTAAAATGATTAGAGTTTTAGGTAATAGTTGAATATCAACAGACAGAAAGATGACAAGGAATGAGTTACAATGGCCATTACCCTCCCTTTAGGTTGAAGTCAAGATTTGTCAGTTTGCTTTTGCCAAACAGCTTGTAACTGCAGAACTTATGTATTTGGTGATGTTGCATTCACTGTTGAAGGCCGAGCATAATAAACAGTTTAGTTGGGTAATCTTTCACATTTTGATTTAAAGGTGTTTTTCAAATTTTTAAAGTTCTAATGTGCTTTAGTTTTTGCAATGATTTTGAGTTCCTGGCTTCTGTTTTGCTGTGAAATCTTCTGATCTGTTTTAGACTCCATTATTGAATCTGCTCTGGCCCTGTGTAGTCTAAGTATGAGGAACAATACCACTCAATTCTCTTTCCAGACTTCTTACAGTATATCATTCATTACTGTCATGCAGCAACAAGGTATAACATGTTTTTGGTAGAAGAATGATGGGGATCACCAGGATTGTGTATGTAAAGCTTCAAAAAGGGGCATTTTAAGGACAGATATCTAATTAAAGCAAAAAAGATTTTTTTTTATTCAGGTGTTAAAAAAATACAATTCCTTCTTGACCCTCTGCTAATTCCATTTTGCCTGTTGCCTCCTGGGGGTTAACCCATTGGGTAGCCATGCTTTAAATAAAGGATGTTTATTATAAGGCAGCTGTCTTTCTTGTGATGTCAAGCCATGTCAGTTTTGCTTTTAATTAATGAATGGTTTTCTCCATAAATGCAGCTTATAGAGCCAAATCTCATAAATGAATGAACAGTTGCATCTTCACAGACTCACTTGGAGGTGACTTCAAACATTTTTTGGAATGCTTTTTATTTGACCAGTATTTTAATATGGTCCTTTCTTTATTGCATTTCCCATGCACACTGAACATTGCTTCACTTCTGGATACCCTGTTCTTTCTGTTCAGCCCCATTCATTTCAGCCTACATGGATATGCCCGTTCTACTCCAGTGTCAATATCTGACCAGATCCTTAAACTTAACTCTTTGTAAGAGCTTCAGAGCTTCATTATGTTAAACGTATTCACCTTAGTATCAAGTATTACATCCAAGGTAGATTAAATAGCCTAAAATCATCTGCTTTACAGAGAGGCAATTAAAATAAACTGCTGAGCAACTGGCTAAAATATCTATGAGCACTGGAGGCTGACAACAAACCAATCTTACTAGTCAACTTAAAATTATTCAACATTTAAGGACATGGTTCAAATTGTCTGGATGGATTTAAGAAAAATAAAGGCAGAAAAAGAAGAAATACACCGTCTACTCGGAGATATTTGAAGCATGTGCAAAAAGGCACATTGAACTGAAGTGGGATCAAGTCACTACTCAAAGAGTGTAAAAAAAATGCAAGGTAAGGGTTAGTATAGTGGCAAAACCACCATGGAATATCCAAGGCATAACATAAAAAGAGCAGAGTTGTGCATTACTGACGCATTTGATATTAAATATGCCTTTGAAGGAGTATTGGAGCAAACAATATTCAAATTTAATGTACTGTTTACACTTTTCTATAGTCATTCATTCAAGAAAATTCTATTTTTGTTGAATTCATATTTTAAGTAAGATGTTTATTCTTACTTGTATTTGATGTTGATACTTGTTTACTTCACGTTTCTACTGTCTCTATCTTTCTGGTTTGTGGGTTTCTTTGCTTATGGCCTTCTTACCCATTTCACAGCAATGATTTCTATCTACAATTGTTAAGTTATTTCCGTTTTTTTATATAACAGGTTTTGCTGTTATCACAATTGTTTTGGTTTCCCCCATGTTCAAGGTCAACTTAATTACATCTATATACAGTACTGCACAAAAATTGTAGCTAGTTTAGATAATTCACAAAACATTTGACTTACAATCAATAAAAAAAGAGCACATTCTTTTGCAAAATTTGACGCAATACAGTTAAAAAATGTGAATGTCCTTACTAACATAGCAGTAGACCACCAAATTATTTGTTGGCATATAGTCCAGTGCCTGATTAAGCAAATAAGCAACAGGTACTAATGATCAATTACATTACACGTAGGTTGATCCAAAATGATTAGACAAAACAAGCAGCAGTGTAGAGGGAATAAAACTGGGCAATGAACAACCATACCGGAAAGAAGAGGTTGTAGCTGATGTGGTGGTTTAATCTGCAAAACATATATCAAGGGAGAAGTGAGCAAGCCACAAGACACAAGGTAGCCATCCAGCATTATCAAAGGTCTCTCCCAAGCAGAAATGGTGCGTCAGACAGTTGTTTCCAGACGTTCTGTCCAAAGTCTTCTGAAGCTCACTTCCCTTTTGAAATAGATATATGTCCAGCATCACTATCAGTGTTGAACTGCCAGAAGACACTGGGACCCTGGAACATTCATCGACAGTCTTGAGTAGTCCTATCAGAAATTATCTTCATGGAAAAGTAGTGACCAAAAAGGTTTCCTTAGAGGTGGAAATAAATCCAAATGAGACAAAACACAGCAAAATGACAGCAGCTGATCTGGACTCAAAATTTAAAATTGTTGGCTCAGACAGAAGGTAATTTGTCTACTGAAGGGCTAGAGAATAGTATATGGATGAAAGTCTGCTGCCAACAGAGAAGCACAGTGAATGTTCCCAGCCGGTTTGAGGCAGCATTTCAGCAAACTGTGTTGGTTATATGCTCAAAGTTGATGGCCTCCTTACTGCTAAAAAGTATAGGCAGATTCTTCTTTATAATGCAGTACCGTCAGGGAAGCCTCCAGATTCTGCAGCATGACAATGACCCCAAACACACAGCCAAAAACCACAAACTGTCTAGAGCTAAAAGAGGAACAGGGAATCCTGCAACAGACAGTATGCCCCCAAAGAGCCATGATTTCAGCATTATCAAGCCAATCTGGGTGTACTTGCAGAGCCAAGAGGCAAGTGAGACAAAGTCTTCAAAAGCCTTGGAACAACCAACCACATGAGTACCTTTTCGAAACCGCACTGCAAGATGGCCCAAGAATTGCTGCTGTTTTTAAGGCATAGGATTGTCACATCAGATATTGATTCCATTTTTTTTTCTGTTTATGGCATATTCCAGGAAGTCAGTCAGTCATTCTCCAACCTGCTATATCCTAACACAGGGTCACGGGGGTCTGCTGGAGCCATTCCTAGCCAGCACAGGATGCAAGGCAGGAAAAAATCCCTGGGCAGGGTACCAGCCCACCGCAGGGCACACACACTCTCACACACCAAACACACACTAGGGACAATTTAGGATCGCCAATGCATCTAACCTGCAGGAAGTTTTTTTTTTTTTTTTTATTAATAAAAACCATTCATGACATTATTTTTGAGCGCATTCCTGCTTTACAACATTTTCCCACTTTACACATCTGAGACTGTATATTCATGCTGCAGCCCCCTTTCAGTGTTGACAAATATGCCTGGAAACACACACAGTACCTCACACTCAGGCAGTAGAAGATGAACACTTTAATCAGAGGTTCACACACCCAGAAACAGACAGCTCCTCTCCGACTCCCAAAAATTTCACAAATTACCCAACAGTGCTACAAAACACACACTAATAAATTCTTATTAATTTAAGCTTATTAGTTAAAACAGAATTATTATTACTTGTTGTGCTACCTTTTTAAGGCAGGTTAAAATTTAAATCATCACTGTAGACCTTGATATATTCAGCATTAATTTTTGTAGTGCATTATTTATTACATTGTAGGACTGCAACTAACAATTATTTTCATAATCAATTGATTGGTTGGTTGAATTATAAAAAAAATCATTTGAAAGTGAACATATAAATGAAACCTTTCATCAAATAAACAGGTTTGTGTAAAATTTTCAGAAACATAATTTAAAAAAAATGAACTTGTAGATATTTTAAGCAAAATATCTACATTTATATAATAATACACTGAAAATAAATAGAAATAAAACACAGTAGCAGATATGGCTGTGCAATGAACACACACACATCCACAAAATTTCCTTAAAATCAACAGTTTTTAACTAAACTCACAATTTGGCCCCTGTATTTAGAATCTAATTAAACCACACAAACCCTTAATGTTACACATGTTTGCAAGTGTGTAATGCAGCACCACAATTTAGCAGAGTGACCACATCAATAAATAAATAAATAAACACAAAACATCCAAGTATGGCAAGCGAAAGTCTGAAAGTTTACTAACCAGTGCCTAATGACACATACTCTGTCGCATATTCTAGTGTTTTATTCACATTGTAGAGGGCTGGACTATCACTTGAATTAATCCTCACTATAAACCGAAAGTCATGTCATTATGGTTGGCCTATCTCACACTGTGTTCATATATCTGTATCACATAACGCTGAAATAATATTCAACTTATTCAGATGACGGAGAGTCCTCCTCCTCCATAGAGTCTGTAATGGTATGTTTCCTGCTCAAATGTTTGTGCATCTCCATTGTGCTGTCATGATACGCAAGGTCAGATCTACACATTTTGCAATTCACAACCTTTTTTTCTGTGCTCCTAAACTCTTAGGTCGCACAGTCTTTTCTGGCACTCGCTTATCATCTGTCTTTTTTCAAATGCGTTCACAACTGAATGAAGCAAAGACACAATTGCACAGCACAACGTGCTCAGCATAGTGCAATTCAATGAAATTGATCGTTGCCAATGTTTTTAATTATCGGTTATTATAGTTTATGACAATTAATTGTTGCAGCCCTATTGCATGTAATAATAAAATGCACTGCATTTTCCATTCCAACAGATGGTACATTACCATTAGCACTGCTTTTACAAATCCCATACCAAAAGGGATGGAGCCGAGACATATCAATCAAACACACACACATAAGGTGGCTACTACAAGATATTATAAAATGGCTGGTCATGTTATAGGATTGTCACCAGCCAGAAAGATTACATTATAATATCCATCTAACTGTTAAATTCTTCTGTTTGATTCCTGTAGTACTAAACACTTATTCTGACGTTGCACTTGCAACACAAAAGTATAAACATTTTTAAATGGTTTTTCCAGTTAGACAAGTCCCCCATCAATGAAGGAGAAAAGGATAACCATGAAACATTTATTGTCACATGTACTGTGAAATTCTTAGAGGCTGCCAATGTGAACAAGACTTGCATTTCTGTGGATTGGGCATTGGTTGCTAATATTTTTGTTTCACAGGAACAGTAATCGTCCATTATTATGATTTTTGTAAACTCTTATGCACTTGATAAACATACCAAAATACTGCATGTACTATAAAATGTTGCGAGGGCTCCATTAATATTTGAAAATATTGTTCATACAACTGCCCTGATCTCTCAGCCAATTTCTGTCTGGGAATTATTTGCGATACATGTTTCCAACACACACTTTTTTATATTTATCCCTAACATTCATCAAGTTTCTTTTACCATATTTATGTTCCTGAACCAAATGTAACAAGAGAACAAAAGATCTTTACTGTATATATATATTCACCATGCTGATATCCTCTGTGCCTGTTAAATTTGCCTGTGGAGAAACTACACCTTTAGAACTGCTATGTATCAGGTTAGCTATGAGACACAGACACACACACACACACACACACACACACACACGCACACCTGGCTTGTAGTACAAGTCATATAAGAAGCTAGCAATGGCAGCTGATTTCAAATGAATCAAATACAAATCCCTATAAAACAAAAATCTTTGAGCTGAAATAAACATATAACCTGTATTCTCTGACCTTTATCAATCTTGACAGAATATACAGAGCAAATGTCTGACATCTGCAACAAACAGATGAATTATATGGTTAAGGCTATAGGAAGGATCAAAGAAAATGGAAAGTGAAACTACAGTATACTCAAAACAGAACAAGTTATTCTGGATTTGCACTACATTGCTGCTTTACCAAAGCAAACAATTTATTACTCCATTACTACATCTTTATAAGCCCATATAATGTGGCCAAAAACATAGGCTGCAATTTGTTTTTCAGTCAACCAATTTCAAAAGAATGAGACAGAAAAAGAAAAGTATTGACAATTGATGCTAATTTTAGTCATCCTATGTACTAGTGAATGGCTAACTTTCAACTTGATGCGAAACAGAGCAGGGCCTTTGTAGTCAAGAGGAAGCGAGACATTTGCAGGACTAGCAATTCCTGCGCAGAAGCAAGCAAACCACAACAGTGCATCATTGATATGAAAGAGTTTGCAGTTTTTCAGCTTTAACTTATAATTTATTTTTATATTATAAAACATCGAAGTCCAATTCTCATGCATGCTACTCTAACATTGCAAATCAGTCAGTGAATGTACAGTAATGCTTGTAAGTTAAAAGGCATGCACCTTCAATATGGTCATGTTGGCTGAGAAATGATGAAAAATCTTTAAAACATGAATGCAGCTAAGGTTATCTTGCAACTCTAAATGGGATCTGTGCGGTTGTGTACACGAGTGGGCCCTCCAATGGACTCTGTCAGCATCCGCATACTAAGTGCTGTTGGCTGGGCTTCAGCCAAATGCAACTGTTAATTGGATTAAGTGCATTAAATAATATTATGTAGTATTATAATTTAAGGTTGTGAAGATTATAAAATGCACAATATAAAAGAGAAAATGTTTAAAATGGCAACCCCACACAGATTTATACTTCATATTTAAAAAAAAAAAAAATAATAATAATCCATGAAATCCTATGGGGCACAGTCTGAAAGCAATCAGTGAACATGACATCAATAATGACTTTTCATAGCAATTTCATGTACAACGGAGGAATTAACTATGCCAACATATTATACAACTTCTATCAACTATAACTTGGCTCATCCTGGTTGCGGATGCTAGTGGAAAAGTGGCAGGACAGTCACCTTTAGCATTTACTGACAAGTTTACAGTAAGACGTTTACCAGAGAAGGTAAGGATGTTTGCATAAAGCATGTAAAAGGCAATTAAGTGTGTTTAATGCACCCACATATTCAGTTTAAGGTGAATAACCCGGATAAGGCAGAAGTCTGTTTTCTTAAAAATCTGTGTTTACATGTGCAAGTAAACTTCTGGAGTTCTCCTTAGGCAAAACGCTACAATGTCATTAAACGGTGCAAATAAAGAGTGAAATGTCATCATCAGACACCATGAATCCAAAAAGAAGCATGAGCCCTGTGATAATTTTCTTGTGTTTTATGAATTTGTTTAGTCAAATTGATGCTTTACTTATTAGATTCTGTAACCAGATTACATGCAGCAAACTCTTTTTTTGTGCTTGGCTCTGCAATTGAACCTACAAAAGTCTTGATACGTATGCTTCGTGCGTTACACCTACTGTACTGCTGCTGAAATAACACAAGAATTTTTACTTCAATAAAATATACATTAGGTTTCTCATTATTTTACAAAGTAAATGGACTAAGTAATGCATGCTGCCTCTGCTAACTAGGTTTCTTACTGGCCAATAACCCAATTCCTCTAACCAGAATAAGGGTTTACATGGCTATTTAGAAAATCAGGTTTCTGTGAATAATCAGGTTATTGATGTGCATGTAAATGCACTAAGGGAGGATAAGCTAAAAGAAGATGAAATACCAACATAAAAAATGCTGAAATACAATACCAATTACATAAAAAACATTATATTAAAAGGAAAGCTAGGAGGATCTTTTTGTATCTCTAAACTAAAGAAAAAAAGACTAATAGAGCCAATGCTTTTCATTTAGAAGGACAATAATGGAAACCTTGGCCAAATACAGTGTAAAATATACTATTCAGTGAAAGCCAAATCATGTACTTTGTCCTTGACCTACTGCTAACTCCTATTTGCTTATCACCGTCTCAATAAGGATGTAATGCAGTAGGCCTACACAAAACTCCATCCATATGATTTAACCATATTTTATATAGAGGATTGGGTAAGAAGTAGTACCATAACAAGTTCCAGACTATGGTCTTCTTGACCACCGAAGGGTCTCTTTGACCACTGACTGTTGAGACGTTCCTGGCTGGTTTCCTTTATGAGTGCCTCCCTGGCCGCATACCATTGAATGCCTCCCTGGCTGCATATTAATCATCTACGGGAATCTTGTAATGATTACTTCCCCCTAGCCATACTTGGGCGACTATGTTGCCTTTGACGCAATGGGGTGCATGCAACTTCCCTTAGATGGCGAGGACTAGGTTAGTACGAAGGTCGACCTGAGGGGCACGATTGACGAGCAGTATTCTATATAACTAGGAAAAGGCTTCACCACAAAGCTCTTACATAGCCATTCAACCATTCCACAACCTCACTGTATTATGCAACCTAAATTCTCTGTCAGCTAGACTGCAATTTCTTTCTTGAAGAATCTCCCTGGGGTTTTGATGTAATACCTTAACATCATTAGTCAGTGACAATTACGGTGTCAACTTTCTTGTATTAAATGTGAATGAGTAAACTCAAACATGCTAAACCTTCTTACTATAGACTTGTTAAACATTATCAAATTCATATTATGTAACAAGGTTATTAAATTTTTAATAACATATCTCTGGTGAATACACATGGTAGACATCCCTTCACATTTATTTTTGTGCATTTATATCCTCTTTCTGGCAACAACAATTTATGTCTTACTGTTTTCGTTTGGCTGACAATATTCTGTAGCTCTTTGCATGATCATAGCCATATTGTTTATAGTTGCTATGTCTGTTGCCAGTCACATGATACTAAGATTTGTGACATGCTGTGTGCTCATGTTCGGCCTTGAGGGTAGCACCCAACAGCATGCATCCAAGCATTGGAACAAAGATATACAAACAAACTCAGAGCCAGAGAAGGGCTAAAGAAATCAAGCCCACATTAGGACCTCTGCAATAATTACTTTGACTAGGATTTTGTTTTTGTGTTTTCCTGTACAATTTGGATGGTTTATTTTGGTTATGTTGACTGTGTCCTGCCTACTAGCTATGACTTTATCTGGTTCTTAAACTTCTTTTTTTCATCTCTTGTATTTCCCTGTCTCAATTGCAACAGTGGGCAGCAGTTTTTACCCAAATGCAATTACAAGATCATTCTGCAAACAATGCAAGATCAAAAAACAAAACTAAAATGAATATAATGTATTGTTACCCGAGACCAGTTCTTCAGATCAGGTCTTTTCAGTAGCAAACAGGAGTTCCTACCTAGAGTAGCTTATATGTGTCATTGTTTTTTTCATTTAAATGCTGTCTTTTATGGGGAATATCAGCCCAAGCAACTTTAAAAGATCAATAGAAGTAACTATATATGAAATGCAGCTGTGTTGCCAGTCACTATTGGTAAATAAATAATTGCATTTCGTGCTAGCTGTGATATCAGCAGACCCCCAGCCCTGTTCTGTACTAAATGGCTTAAAAAATGACTGCAGCCTACCCTAAGCACAACAACTGGCTCTTGTTTTCTTGTTCTTCAGTTGGGATCTCAATGCAATAAGCTTCACCTTATATAGAACACAACCACTACAGAGAAATGCACATCTCATAATGTTAATTTTTGATTACTTTATAACCAACAACAGTAAGTACCACTTTTCCTTGACAGATGCTCAACTCACAAATTATCAAAAAGTCACACTGCCTCGTTTTAATTTTGTTCAGACTAAACAAAGTGATGCAACATGCCTCTGTTGGCATTACTACATTTGGTTCAAACTGGATATTGAATCATCTATATAACTAAGTCAGCAATGGGTGTCAAACTGAACTTGTCGCAAAATGAAAGTGTTACACCTTGCAAAAGAATTCACAAAATCACTGTACACATAGGAAGTCATGCCACATAGGAAGGAAGGTCTTTAGCTTTACAGGCCAATAGGCAGGATATAAACAAAAGCAAACAGGACAAGAAACCCAACCCTCTCAATTCCACCCTCTCCCACCAAGCCTGAGCCAAGGGGCAAAATAAAAAAAGAATATATAGCATCCGGAAAGTATTCACAGTGCATCACTTTTTTCACATTTTGTTATGTTACAGCCTTATTCCAAAATGGATTAAATTCATTTTTTTCCTCAGACTTCTACACACACAACACCCCATAATGACAATGTGAAAAAAGTTTGAGGTTTTTGCAAATTTATTAAAAATAAAAAAATTGAGAAAGCACATGTACATAAGTATTCACAGCCTTTGCCATGAAGCTCAACAATTGAGCTCAGGTGCATCCTGTTTCCCCTGATCATCCTTGAGATGTTTCTGCAGCTTAATTGGAGTCCACCTGTGGTAAATTCAGTTGATTGGACATGATTTGGAAAGGCACACACCTGTCTATATAAGGCCCACAGTTGACAGTTCATGTCAGAGCACAAACCAAGCATGAAGTCAAAGGAATTGTCTGTAGACCTCTGAGACAGGATTGTCTCGAGGCACAAATCTGGGGAAGGTTACAGAAAAAGTTCTGCTGCTTTGTCCCAATGAGCACAGTGGCCTCCATCATCCATAACTGAAAGAAGTTCGAAACCACCAGGACTCTTCCTAGAGCTGGCCGGCCATCTAAACTGAGTGATCAGGGGAGAAGGGCCTTAGTCAGGGAGGTGACCAAGAACCCGATGGTCACTCTGTCAGAGCTCCAGAGGTCCTCTGTGGAGAGAGGAGAACCTTCCAGAAGGACAACCATCTCTGCAGCAATCCACCAATCAGGCCTGTATGGTAGAGTGGCCAGACGGAAGCCACTTCTTAGTAAAAGGCATATGGCAGCCCGCCTGGAGTTTGCCAAAAAGCACCTGAAGGACTCTCAGACCATGAGAAACAAAATTCTCTGGTCTGATGAGACAAAGATTGCACTCTTTGGTGTGAATGCCAGGCGTCACGTTTGGAGGAAACCAGGCACTGCTCATCACCAGGCCAATACCATCCCTACAGTGAAGCATGGTGGTGGCACCACGGAGTACATGCGTTAGTGGAAGTATTGCGCAGGGGCTCTTTTTCACTACTGTACCGCTAAACAGGCATGCAACAGAGTACATGCAGTAGTGGAGGTATTGCATGGTGAAAACGGATGGAGAACATTCCAAAACTGAAGCTGCAGCAGATGATAAAGTTGAACATGATGACACAGAAAAACTTTTGCCGAAAAAAAGGAGTCACGTCCGTTGCCTGGAAATACTTTGGTTTTAAAAGGTCGGATGTGGACCATCGTGTTCAAATCTGTGAATACTGTTTCTATACTACTGGATAGTACTGCAAGCCAAGTTGTACTTGTTTTATTTTTTTCCAATAGTGTGTAATGTACCTGGGTATTGTGTAATAGTGTGATGACATGTTGACTTTATTCTCGACATTTCTACTTTATTCTCGCTGTTTATGATGAGATTAAAGTCGACATGTTGACTTTATTCTCGTAATTTGTCATTAAAGTAGATACAGTAATCGTAAACTAAACTTCATCGTAAAATGAATAATTAATTTACTAGATTTTCTCAAACCCTATCATAAGTTATTTAGCACATTAAATGCTTTGTGTTAAGTGTTCCCCGAGCCATGTTAAATCGGTATGTGCTTCTTAAACTGACTTCCTCTTGTACTGAGGCGGCGCTGGCAGTGATCACCGCACAGAATTCATTCACTTCATGATATTCCTGCTCCCTGAACATTTAGAATACCAAGATAAATAATTGATATAATTTTCATGATGAAATGCATTAAAGCATCTATTAATCATGTGGGGGCACGGTGGCGTGGAGGCTGCACAGCTGCCTCGCAGCAATAGGGTCCCGGGTGTTTCTTGCTTTGAATTTGCATGTTTTTCTGGTGGGTTTACTCAGCGTGCTTCAGTTTCCTTTCAAAGTCATTTAGGATGCAGGGTTTTGTTATGCTATATTGACCCTGCTAGTGTATGTTTTGCTCGTATTCACCCTGCGATGTGCTGGCATTCAGAATTTGCTCCTGCCTCGCACATAATGTTTGCTGGGATAGGCGCAATCCGGAATGGATGGCATATTTAAACATGTATAACGAAGATTTTTTTAAAAGTTCTGAACACTCTGTGGTCTAAGTTTATAACAAGGTTTAATTTAACAAAGACATTTATCATATGGTGATTGGTTATGTGGAGAAAGAAAAAGGAAGGATAGGAGCTGAGGGTTTGGTACGTGAGACAGAGACAGCACGCAAGCAATAAAGAAAGCCCACTCGGAAGAACATCCATTGAATGGTCTCCAACCACCACATCACAAACCCAACATTTACACAATATTGAAGTTAAACCTGTGCGATACCCATTCATACATCCAGTTTTTTGGAGCCTCGTCACACCTGCCATAAAGTTCTCAACACTGAACATACACCTGGGGATCCCTTACTGCGAGGGAGCAGCACTACTGCCACACTACCATGCATGTTTAATACAATACCTGCTTTAATTCATTTCATCCTGAAAATGATATCAAGTATTTATCTTAGCATTCTAAATTTTCAGAGAGCAGGAATATCATGAAGTGAATGTATTCTTTGCAGTGATCGCTGCCAGCGCCTCCTCTTAGTGCGGAGGAAGTCAGTTTAAGAAGCGCGTAGTGATTAACAACTGGGTCGGGGAACACAACACAAAGCATTTAATGTGCTACATAAACTTATGACGGGGTTTGAGAAAATCCAGTAAATTAAACATTGATTTTAGGGTGAAGTGTAGTTTACGACATTCTACTTTAATTATAAAATAAACTACGAGAATAAAGTGGAAATGTCGACTTTAATCTCAACATAAGCGTCAAGATTAAAGTGGAAATGTCGCGAATAAAGTCAACATGTTGACTTTATTCTCAACATATATTTTTTTTTTTCTTCCCCGTGTCCGTATTCCTTTTTCTTCACCATGGCCCTAATACGATTCCGTAGGGCTATACCACAGATAGCATTATAATTGCAAGTTGCAGTTTTATTTATGTATATAGCTTAGCTTGAAGCAAGGTCCATATTAGTGCAATTTGCCTAAATGATGTTTCAGTTGGTAAAGATGTCATCACCAAGTTGCACTTGTTTTATTTAATTTTTATTTGGTGAATACTGTGTAATGCACCTGGGCTTAAAGTCTTGAAGTAATAGTATTATTACTGGAAGTTGCACTATTATTTATTTTATTGTTATTATTTATTAGTTTAAATATTATGCAGTTTAATGATGGTAAAGTTGTTTAAAAGGTCACTTTAATGTGTCAGTGGACAGAGATTGTTAACATTAACAGAAAGTGTAGTTGGTTTATAAAAAATATTTACTATTTATTCCCTTTCTAAGACATGTTCAGTGTAATACAACTTTTGAAAAGCACCTCTGGATATTTTACTAAGTCTAAATGCCTCTTTGGATGGTTGAAAATAAGTTGTCAAAATTTTACTTTAAGTTGTTTGCAAAATTTGTTCAAATAAAAATGTTCTATATTTTGACTGCATCTGTCATGCAGTGCAATTCCTTCTTTTCATTGGTGCCACCCCCTTGAAAACTATCACTTTATGGGGCCATGCAAACCTGTATTAATACTTGTGTGCACATTAAAATGTTTTCTGTACAATGTACAATTCTCATGACAGTGGAATAGGTTATTCTTAGCCAGTCTTCTGTAGTAATTGCAGTGGAAAATGTGGTTAACATCCAGTCATGCATGGGGAAAAAAATACTGTCAAATACCGTGAAACCGGTATAATTTTGAAAAATACCGTGATATAGAACTTTGGTTATACCGCCAAGCAGTAGTTACAGTGATATTTATTTTTAAACATGTAAACACACTCAGTGAGAAAATGTAGAATAAAATGTTATAGCTAAAGGCAACCATGCTGTATAATGACATCAGGGCAAGAAGTCAGTGGTTAAACTTTGTTACTTGGAAAATCATGTACGTATGGCACTCAGCATATTTACATTTACTTATATACAGTAACTAATATTACAGCATAAAACAGCTTGTTTAAACAAAACATTTTAAAAATGATAACTTTATTGACACATCAACAATTCTTTATTTAAAGCATGGATAAAATTAATGTATTAAACGTTTGCTAAAATGTCTTGACGGGTTTGCAAACTCATACACATATCTACATTCAACTAATTTAGAGCTGCCAGTTAAGGTGGACAACTTTGTAGTTTGGGAGAAAAACGGAGAACCTTTGGGGAAAAAGAAAACTCTACACAGGATACAAGCAAATTCCACGCAGGATGGGATTTAAACTGCTAGGACTATGGAGCTGTGAGGCAGCAGTGCCCACAACTGTATTGTTACATTACTGTGAAGAAGTCACTTGCCTCCTTTTCTGCTCCTCACATGGAGAGGCTGGTCATGAACCTGTAAGCCTACAAGTCAGTAAGTAGCAGCTTTATCTAGATGACCAAAAATAAATAAATAAATAAATCCCTCTGCTCACGGTTGACTTCTGACTTCTACTGCAATAGTAAAGGTGATATATATCGCACAGCGTCCTTGCCCCTCACCACATGCCCTAAAAATATATTCAGTTAAATTAAGAGCTTATGGTTTGTGACACAAAGGAGATCCCTGGACCTGAATGGTAAATTGTTATGTGTGAACTAAGCTGGAGTTAATAGCTCTGGAAACTCAATCCAACATTATTCCCCTCATCGCAAACTTGAATGATTCAAGGATGTACGATCTCTGCCCATGTGTATATTAACTGTAGTTTAGCAGCATCAACAAGATAAAACATCACTGCAGCGCGCAATCAAGCAAATGACCCCTCATAAGATTTACTGAATAAACATTTGTATTTGACTAGCATAAGAGTTTTTACTAAGAAGCATCAAGGTTTGTTTCTCAGGATCACCTAGTTAAAAAATTCTATAATTTGCATAGGCTTTAGAATAAGTGAGCTACTTTTCTTCTGAGCAAAGGTAGACATTATTAAATCAGAATCCCTTTGGAAACAGCTCTTTGCCATCAATTTCACAGCTGTGTTCATGTTAGGAAATACAAGCATCTTTTACAGGGAAAAGGAGCAGTGTCCTTTAGTGCAAAGAAAGCAAAACTTAAGCAGATGACATGCTGTACTCTTGCACTGTAAACCAGGCTTTATTCAGGATTCAGGAACAGTAAGAAAACAGTACTGTACATGGCTGAATCTTTGATGCATTGCATTTGGATCTGCCTTTTTCAGCTTCTCTTGTTGAATTTCATTCACTTTTGACTGCAGTTTTTGGTCAGAACTGTTGCATCACATATCCAGGACTCTGGGTTCAAATGCCTTGCCCAGTCATTGTCCATGTGGCGCTTGAATGTTCCCCTAATACTGGTGTGAAATATTAACAAAAAATTGTATATCTATATTTTGTAGGATTTTAGTAATAACAATTAAGTAGGTAATATTTTGCATCCTTCAAAAATGTTTTGTGAAGTCATATTGTACTAGATCTGGCTCGCTCTTATGAATACGATATTAATTGTTGTTTACTTATGATATTAATGGAAACAACTAATTCAAGGAAAACAGGTCTTACTATTGTTACTTAATACCGAAAAAAGTAAAAACAATACAAAAAAACTGAAATCACTAGTGCAAATATTACAGAGATCAAACCGTGTAAGTAAAATGAGTAAACCATATCTAAGTGGCCTAGAGGATTTACTTGGCAAAAATTTTCACAAAGACCAACAAAAATATTATAATGAGAGCAACAGATGTTTCCTCTTAATACAGTATGAATGCAAATACTAACCATAATTGCACTTAACTGCTCTGATTTAAGGTGAACTGTGCAACATACAAGCAAGAACAAAAATCTAACACACTACTATACAGGTAGTCCCCAGGTTATGTACGAGATGGGGACTGTAGGTTTGTACTTAAGTTGAATTTGTATGTAAGTTGGAACATGTACATTATTTTAATAAATGCTATTGTTGACCGACTGTACCCAAGTGCTCTGCTAATGAATGATGGAGTTTCACCTCTCTCTGACCTTTTTATTATTTCTACTTTATTTTCAATGGTGATGGTTTTTCTCTTCTTTCCTGTATCACCAGCACTTGCATCAGATTTGTGTTTCAGAGACATTGTTGAAGGGTGAAAACAAAAGGTTCAGATGAGCTCTTCTGCACAGCACTGTCCACGCTATCCACAGCAGGAAGGCACCCGTCGTCTATACGTCTGATGTACTGACAAGAGACAACTTCCTGCTATGTGTGTAACAGTACAAGCAGGCTTGCTATTAAGAATGACTTGGGGCGGCGGGGGTGGTTCATCTCTCGCCCACCACACAGTCACCTCCACTACAGTATGCGGCCTGCAGCGTCCGCCCACCGAGAACGCGCATGGCGGGTAGTGAATCCCCCAACCCCAAGTCAACAGGCAACTATCCGAGACACACTACAATGCTACCCCCGCTGCCCCGTTCACCCTCAACGGCCTCCATTCAGCCACAACCGGGTCAGCGCTTGCAGCATTACCAGCCGTGTGTGCTGGGCAGGCAGTGAAACACCCCCCTCCGCTCCATCCAGCCTGCGTCCAGTCAGGAGCAGTAGCTGCGGCGGCATAGTGGGCGGGCAGCGAACCATCATCCTGCACACGAGTGATAGCTGTGGCCCCGGTGACCATGGACACCGCTTGCCACAGGAGCCGCCCGAGGGACACTACACTGCACAAGCAGCAAAATCGCCCCCCTCCAGCCACCGTTTGCAGCATCCCCAGGCCGAAGATGATGGAGAGGCAGTTACAGAGGCGCAATCATTGCAGCCGTGGCCTCGTTTGTAAGTCGTAAGTCAGATGTCCGTAACCTGGGGACTACCTGTATAATGGCATGCAAAGGTTTGGGCACCCTTACTTAAAATGTCTGTTACTATGAATAGATAAGTAAGCAGAAGATGAACTGATCACCAAAAGGCATTAAGTTAAAGATAACACATTTCTTTTCAGCGCTTTATGAAAGATTAGTGTCTTGTTTTTGTTTTTCACAATTGTACAGTGAAAAAAAGGAAAGGAGTACCATAGAGAAGTTTGGGCACCCCAACATATTTGAGTTCTCAGATAACTAAGGTCAGGTCAGGTTGGGAAGCGTGCAATGATACAGCGTGTTACTGCACCCACCACACAACGAAGCACCTGGGGATCCTGGTTGGCAACCCCCAAGGTAGACATATGGTCCAGTCCCACCCTCTGAAAAAGGGCATCTATCCACTGCAGCAAGATGTTACATGGATGTCCACTTGGGATGGTCCAAACTGGATCATCCTCAGGGAATCACACCACATGTCCACAGTGCCATAACTGACACAATGCAGGTAATAGGCCTCATTCGGGACTCGGTGAGCAACTGCTCATTCGACAAAGTCAAATCAGCGGCACCCAAGAATTCTCTGAAGAGACACACTACCAAAGGAGTCCAGTCCTCGTCTCAGTTCACTGGGTAGCATCCATGTCTTGCAACCATATAGCAACACAGGAAACAGGACTCTAAAGACTTTGACCTTCTTCCTTTTGTAAAGATGTCGGGAGTGACACACACCCCTTTCCAGCAACCTCATGACCCCCTACCCATGCTCTACCAATCCATTTACTGATTTCATAGATAAAGTCAGCAGAGACAAGAATGTCACTGCTGAGGTATGTAAACCTCTTAACACTGTTGACACTTCCTCCGCAAACACTGCTGATGGCTGTGCCCAAGAGGTCACTAAAGGCATATGAGAAAATATCACAGAATGCCCTTTGTAGACCAGCTAAAATCAAGCATTTAGGAATGGAAATAGTATGGCACAGCCAGAGTAAGTCATCCACAAGAATCAAATGATCAGGCAAGAAGACAACAAAAGATGCAATATAAATAAAATATATTATTATCAACTATGGAAGATGATAGTTTCAAATCTGAAGGAGTTTCAAGCTACAATGACTTAGACTGGAGAGACTGTTGATACAATAGCTGGGGCCCAAGTGCTTCACTAGTCACAGCTTTATAGGAGAGAGGCAAAAAAAATGCACAAGACATCTAGTATAGAGTGTCTCAGAAGACATGTGGGAGGCTATGACGTCACATTGAAGAAGGTTCTATGATCTGATGAGACCAAAATTGGTCTTTCTGGTCATCAGATTAAACTCCATTTAGGTACACTGATCATAAACATACGAAAACCATAGGGATGCCTCCATAATGCTTTGCGGGAATTTTGGGAGGAATGGTGCTCTCTGCATCAGGTCCCAGAAGGCTTGTGAGGGTAAAGTGCAAAGTAAATGCAGCAAAACAGAGAAATCCTGGAAGAAAACCTGGTGCAGACTGCAAGGGATCTGCGTCTTGGGGGATTTGTTTCCCATCAATACAAATATACAATATTATTATTGATTTTAAGAATTGGCGCAATTTCTGCAGATTAGTGCAATATTCTACCTTCTAATGTTTTTCTCCTCCTCCTTACTTTGATTATTTTTGTAGTGAAACCTTTGCATTCATGCCAGAAAAGACTATAAAACATCATAATGAGTACCATTTCGTAGCTCGGGGTGTAGTAAAAAACATGACGTCATTTATTCTAAAACATGGCATCCTACTCCTTCATAACTACTTCTCATGTCCTACTCTGTGGTAGGACCATTTGCTATCATAGTCAGACATTTAGTGCAGTTCCTAGGAGTAAATATGTAACACTTGTTAAACACGGGCAACGGTCTCAATTCAATTAAATCCGATTCTGTTCGCTCACTATCCCTAAAAAAACCAGGCAGAGTTTCAACTGCTTGGAGAAAAGTTGCAGTGTTACAATGTGCAAAGCTGACAGAGACCTGTGCATGCAGACTCAACGCTATGACAGCTACCAAAGATGCATCTAATAAATACTGATGTGAAGGTGGCAAATGCCATCAATGATTTTGTGTTTTATATTTGGGTGGCGAATGCCATCAATGATTTTGTGTTTTATATTTGTAAATATTTAGGCCACTTTTCACAGAACTGTGAAAACAATTTGTAACAAACCAAAGCAGAAATATTATGCTTTATAGATAAAGATATTATGTAAAGTAGTTACTTAACTAATGCTCATCACCATCCAACTTCTTGTAGATTTAAAAAAATTTTTTTTTTTTTTAAATTCACAACGTCCAGATACCCCCAACCTGGGACTGTCACATGTGAGGACAATCAATCCAGCAAATTTTTGGACTGTCCCTATAGTTGTGACATGGCAAATCCTACTGAATTCCTGAGAGGTTTTACATGAGTTTGATTTAACTCAATATGTGAAAGTGGCTTAAAACGCAATTCCAACAGTTTTCTTGCTGTACAAATACTAGTCTGCTGAATCCAATACTCCAAATCTCCTCTTGAACAAGATTATTCTTTACACCTAATATCAATGCCTTTCCAATTACCTCTTTTAAATATTACTTTTTTTGTATAAGTCACAGTCATGGAGAGCTCGGCCTATTCGCCGCCTACCCGCTCCTGGGTTTTCTATTGTGCAGTCTTCGCCGACACCCTAATCTGTTGAGAGTCCACTTTAATCGGACCAAAAGTCTTGTTTATTCTGCCACTTTGTTACACCATAGCAATGGCGTTTGCGCTGCACGTCTGCTGAAGACTGACCAATGCCACTTGATTCATTAAGTAAATAACCTGCCAAGTACTGTACTTGATAACTCTGAAACCCTTCAAGAACCGTCTCGCCTCTTAAACTAATTGAAAAATAAAGAAATCTTGAAGCTAGAAAGTGCCCATTTGTTATTCTTGTGTTTTCCCCCCCATTTGATAGTGTTATCCGATGCCTAAATTATGACACATATTGTATTCCACACATTCATTCTCTAGCCGCTTAGTCATATCAAGTCACAGATAGCTTCTAAAGCCCTGACCACAAAATTGGAACAAAACCCGGACGGGGCATTGGGGCACATTTACTCACACTTTACCACTTTAAAGACGCCCATAAACGCAACACGCCCATCTGGGAAACCTGTGCATGCCGAGAACAGTCCACGCCCATATGTGTAGACCCTTGAAACTCACCTGTTTTTTATTATTATTGGAAACCTAGCATAAACTGTAATATACCCCCAATTCGCTCAAAATGACTGTCAGACATGCCCCATTTATTGTCTAAATTGTGAAACAATTGGCGGCGTAGTCGTAAAGCCGTTTAGCTGCACCCTGGTGGATCCTGCCCAAGACAAGTGACACAGCATGCAGGCTCCACACTTGCCTGCAGCACATAAATGAGCCCCGAGACGGCCAGCAACTATGCGGGGCGGGGCTGCACGAGGCCCGGTCAGGACACCAGGCCTGCTCGCAACATGCATGCGTCAGGCACCGCCGAAATAACAGCAACCAAAAATAAATAAATCACGATTTCAAACTGCGCCACCAGTCACGAGCAACAAAACTTAAGTCTTCATGTCAGTTTGCACCCCCACTTCCTTAAATGTCCTAAGTACACAAATACCAATATACATTTCCGATTCAAACGCGGGGGTTCCCCCAGGGAGGAGAGGAAAGAAAAAAAAAAAAACAACAACAACAGGACAACTGCGGCGGAGAAAAACTTTGACCATACTTACGATCCATTGTGTCTCCTTGCTTCTTACAAATCACTTTAAGCTCCAAAGCGCAATCCGTGCCACTAAAAAGCACGCCGCTACAGAAATATAACTTTGTTGTGAGCGATCACTCTTAGATCACCGTAGTCACCCAATCGACCGACCCGGCTGTTCTCCTCCTCCTCCTCCACCACAGTTGCAAGTTAAGACAAGGCGAGGCTGGCGGACAGTTTCACCCGGAAATGCAAATATGACGTCATTTATGAGAACTCTGGCGCCTCGGCGGGATTGCAGCAGTACAGTAAAAGAGGACGGGCTCGTCCAGTTCTCCACAGTTAATAAAACGAGAAACGTCCATGGTTCGTGTCTAATTTGTTTTTTAGGTATTGTTAAAAATACAATTAAACGCGCTGACGAACCTGGAGGGAAAAATCGTACCGATCATTCAGTATTTTACATCTTAAAATGTTACGCTCCGTAGCTGCAAGTAAACAAAACAACGCTGTGGTCAACAACCGCAAGTGAAAGAAATTCGTAACAGGGCACAAATGTACGGCCTCACTTTAAAAAGTTTCACTGCACTGTCTTGTATAAATTGTATAAAAAGTTAATCTCCATGGCACAGTAGTATGTGTGATTTTTCCATAAATAGGTAAATGTATGATATTTTTATTGATGACCTTATTTCTTTTATATACTCTTATCACAGCATTCAAACAGTAAGACAATTAAGCCATTACATTTGTTATCCAAATATAAATGTATTTAATAAGTATATATACAGTTTATTTATATATGAGAATATTCCCCTGGCATTATGCTATTCTCTAAATATTTTGTATTATGTATATTTTGTAAGGATACAATGTTAAAATGGTACATTTGACAATATTGTATTGAATAACTGTAATAAAATATTTTTAACAGTTTTTAAAAATTAACAAAAATAACAGGTAAATGTGGACACGTGAAGTTATCTCCTTACCTATTAATACAATTCCGCATGAGCCAGCGCACTCTAGTGGTAGGAAATTGACATGCAAAGGAAGCGGATTGGCTGTTTTAATGATTTGAAAATAAAGGCGATATAGACAAAAAATGATGATCAATGCCTGCAGGGTTAGGTAGGTAGGTCATGGACAGATCTCGCCCCTAAGGCCATATGGTGGATTTATTATTTTTCCCATGACTTAAATTGACTAAGAATTAAAAGTGTAAATACTCATTTACTCCATGTCCAATAGATACTCAGAGACAGATGCTACTAGAGGCAATAGTTAAGACCCCCATAATCATATCTGGGTCCTGTTTGAGTGTATTTTAAATGCATTAGTGATATGTTAAGACATATACGGTATAGCTGGCACCAAGTGGAATTAAAGATTCTTTGTTCTTTATAACGCTGTTTTTGGGTAGCTTGCTGTCCTTAAAAAGACTACTCATCGTTGCCACACTAGCTGGAATTCATTTGCGACTTTGCAGGATTGCCATATTTCTAGACTCCCCTGCAGCTGGCTGTGAAGTTATTAATTTCAATGATGGAATGTCAGGTCTTAGAATACTTGACTCATCCCCAGGCTAATGCAACTTGTCAACACTGTTACATAGCCCTCCTTTCAAAGTCTTTGTCACCAGCGACCACTTTGAACTCCGTGTAACAGTGCACAGACACTTCAAAATTGTGGGGTGAACTTCATTTCAGTTGCAGCAGTGTGGCTAGTGACAAAGGCATATTAACAGGGGTCTTGAATGCTTCATTGTCAGGAGGCACAGCAGGGATGTTGAGAGCTGCAGCATCTAGTGGTACAGCAGAGGTGTTAAACACTGGTCTTCTTTGTGGTGATATAGTTCATTTGATAACATTTTTTTCAATGTCATCTAGTGTTAGTAACAGACCCTGCCATTTTGAGACTTTTATGTTGCCCATTGCCGCAATACTACTCCCATCGTGCACCAGGAGTATGTGTCAGTAAAATAATCCAAGACGAGAATTTAAAGGTTGTTCCTCCTAAGTACCAAAGTATCCAAGATTGGATAAACTTAAAGGCAATTATGTGCAATTCTCCCTTTGGTGTTTTGGTATTTGATTCCTGTTTGAAAAATGAGACCTTAAATTTTAGTTTTGTTTTATGAATTTTGACAGTTGATCCTTGACTTTTGGTTTTGCCTTCAGCTTAGTTTTTTAATCATGTTATTCTCTCAGTCTCTCCATTTAAATCTCCTGCTCTATCCATCGAAATAGTACAGATCAATCTCATGGCTGTCTTCCTTCACTGAACTGATGCTGCAAATGGGGATTCCAGGTCCAGATCACAGTTTTTGAGACTTTCTCCACTGCTGCTCTGTAACACCTCTGCAGTATGCCTTGCTCATTGTCTGTGCAGTTTTACTTCTGGCCCTTCTTCACACTGCTCACCTGGGATCACTGGCAACTCAATCTGCCATACTTTTTCCCAGCTCCATGAGCCATAAGCTCCGCCAGCAACCACAAACCCAGAACATTGGAGAAGCAGTGGTTGAGCTGCAGAGGTAACAGTCTCTCAGCTGTCTTTCTCTCTCTACTAATTCTGCAAATGGCATTCCAGATTCCAGAACTCAGCATCAAAATTCTCCAGCAACTCCTTAGTAGAGCCCAGAAGATCAATTTCAGGCTCCTACAGCTCTCAGAGCTTTACTAGATCTGACAGTAGGTCTTATCCTCATCCCACTTCTGACAACAATGTAGCACCAGCAGCAGGAGGTAAGTAGATTTTCGTTTTTGCATTGCACATTTTTGGGTAGTTCACTATACTTAAAAGGACTATTCTCTGTTGTTACACAGTTTAGAATTCTTATGTGATTTTGCAGGATTCCCATTTTTTGAGCATGCCAACTCATAGCTAGCATGAGGTGGTGACTCATTCCCACCATTTCAGTGTCATTACAATTTATTGAACATGGATGAGGAACTCTGAAAATTTGCCAGTATGCCTGATGCATAATCTGGGTATTGGTTTCCTGTTAAAATTGTGAAGTTCACACCCACATTATAATTTCTCAAGTCAGGTTATTAACACAGACTACCTGGGTAGAGTATGTGCTTTTTTTGTCTGCATCTCTTGATACTATAGTTTTTTTTTCACGTCCCACAAACATGTATTGTCCTTGTCCTGGTTATGACGTCAAACTGCATCCAGCCCTGAAAATAGTCCACCAACTTGCAGGGAAAACTTGATGATTGGTGGCAGGAATGGCACTCCAGTCTGCTCTCTGTGAGAGTAGCTCTACTTTTGGGGATTGGACCTGGTGTGGCGCTGAAGCATCTCCCGCTGTCTTTCTGGTATGATGATCATCTTTCTCTGCTGTCGGAAGAACTTTGTAAAGTCCGCATTTCAGTAATGGTACTCTTTGAGGTATGCAGACCTGGGACTCACCAGATTTCTGTAAGTGGCTAAACTTTAATTGGTCTGGATTCTCTGATGGCTGTCATACTCAGGGAGTCACTGTTGGTCTGGTAGATCAGCTACTTCGGATGGTGTCCGATGTCACTCCTTTCAACAAGCAGATTATGAGACTCAGGTTAAGACACTCTCGGGGTGCCTTGTCTGTTGCCTCAGTGTATGCTCTTATCACAATGAGTGGTCTCAGTGAGGGAGACATTCTATTTGTAACTTTGCTTGGTGGTAGATAGGTGCCCATAAGGTGACACTCCTGTGGTCCTGGGTGACTTCAATACGACCACTGGCTGTGACAGGGCTGGCTATGAGGATTGTGTCAGTCCCCATGGATCTGGCAACTGTGGTGAAAGTGGCTCCATGTTCCTTGACTTTGTAAAAGGTTGGGGACTGCGGATCACTGAATCCTGGTTCTAGTGCCTTGAGCCACATCATTGAACTTGGTACTCCAATTCTGATGATGCAGTGAAGGTGATTGATCACATCCTCATGGGCAGACGCTGGAGGCTCCTACAGAACTGCAGGGTCTACAGAAGTGCTCATTTTGTGAATTCTGACCACAGACTTACTGTTGCTACTCTGAAGATACAGGTTAGGTCCAGTA
This sequence comes from Polypterus senegalus, assembly GCF_016835505.1. Taxonomy (NCBI): domain Eukaryota; kingdom Metazoa; phylum Chordata; class Cladistia; order Polypteriformes; family Polypteridae; genus Polypterus; species Polypterus senegalus. The sequence goes on along the minus strand of NC_053164.1, from coordinate 81,110,714 downwards.
GGCTACTACCTATGAGGAGAATAATGCTGGACCTGGCCAGACTTCAAGATCAGGCTGTTTCTAATGAGTTTACATGCAGTTTGTGTGAGGAACCTGCAGACTTGGGTGTGACTGTAATGTGTCTAAATGTAATATGGGAGACCAACTTTGACAAGACCCTGATGGTTGCTGAGGGTTGTCTTGGTGTCACCAATGTTTCCAAAAGGAGGTATTTAATTTGCAAGGCACCCTGGAAATTATTGAGAGGAGTCACAGCACGCGGCTTGATGGCAGCTCTGGTCTGTACTGGGGACTGAGAAGGATGGCTGTGAGGGGTCTGAGGGCAGATGAGGAGGCATTTGTTAGAGGAATCAATGAGCATGCGGCACACCATCAATGGTGTAGCGACCCACTTACAAAAGTATCAAAGCATTATGAACATCCAAATCTGTTTTTCGAAGAGTCGCAGTCAGGGTGGGTGATGGAGTGATCCTTACAGATGACACTGCAGTTGTGAACCACTGGGATGGCTTCTTTGAGCAGCTGTTTAAAGCTGATCCCCTGGCTAGGACGTTGGACATCCCTGGGTCTACGGTTCTTGAGGTTAATCCTCCAGTTAGCTGTGAACCACCCAATCTCACTCAGATTGCACAAGTGGTGAGCCAGCTGAGGTTAGGGAAGGCTGCAGGGATATGTGGTATTCGGGGTGAACTTATCCAGGCTGGTGGTAAGGCTATCCTCCTGGTATTGCAAGCAATCTTTGCTTCCATTTGGGAGACAGGCATCATCCCAACTGAGTAGAAAATGGGACTTGTCATCCCTATCTGGAAAGAGAAGGGTGGATTGGGGAAACTACAGGGGGATGCTACGGTCATCCTCAATAAGATCCATGATCACTTGCTCACCTACCAGCGACTGGAGCAGTCTGGTTTTATGCCTAAAATGTCTACCGTCAACCACATCCTGGCATTGAGGGTTCTCAACAACCACAAACTCAAATATCGGCAGAGTTTCTTTTCAGCTTTTGTCCATTTTCATAATGTTCAACTCAGTTGATTGAACTGCCCTGTGGGATATCCTGAGACTTTGTTCAGTGCTTGCACGGACTGGGTGTTTGGCAGAGTTGTGGGGTCCAGTGGCTGTGGAGCATCTGTTGGTGAAGAAAGATTCACTGATCTCATCTTCGCCAATGTTGCTGTGATCATCGCAGAGTCAATGGTGGCTCTAATCTGGGCTCTCACGAGACTTAGTGAAGAGTCTGAGTATCTGGGCTTGTGAGTGTCCTGGATAAAAACCAAGATCTATGCCTTTAATGACCTGTTTTGCACAGCCATCAGATCAGTGTGTCTATCTGCAAAGACAATGTTAACCTTGTTGAGAGGCTTACTTACCTTGGCAGCGACATTCATCACTCTGGTGACTTTTCCTATGAAGTCAGTAGATGGATTGGGTGAGCATGGGGTGTCATGAGGTCACTGGAAAAGGGTGTGTTGCTCTCCCGATTTCTTTGCAAAAGGACAAAGTTCCAAGTCTTTAGAGTTCTGGTGCTTCCAGTTTTGCTATATGGTTGTGAGACATGGACGCTATCCAGTGACCTGAGACAAGGACTGGACTGCTTTGGTACTGTGTCTCTTTGGAGAATCCATGGGTAGCACTGGTTTGACATAGAGTGAAACAAGCAGTTGATCATGGACTGCTGAATGAGGCACATCACCTGCATTGTGACAGAGCGTCAGTTGCAGCACTATGACCATGTAGCTCAATTCCCTGAGGGTGATCAGGCTCATAGGATGCTTATTGTTGAGTGGCTGGACCAGGCCAAGGGGATGACCACATAACAACTGACTGCAGCAGACAGATAATCATTTCTGGAGGTTGGGACTGGACAATGTGTCTGTCTGGGGGGTTGCCAACTGGAATCCCAAGCTTTTTCATAGTGTGGTAGGTGCAGCAACGCATTGTACCAGTACATGCTCACCAACTTGACCTGACCTGACCTTACCTGAGGCGTGTATTAGCCAGATTACTACTCCAAATTGGTTCTTATTTTGATTTTGATTCTTGGTCACATTATCTCCCAGTTTGATGTTTTTTGATGTCACTAACTACAATTCTCTTCCTTATTTTTCATTTACTCCTTTTTGTGAGTTAATACAATAGGCGTGAAAGTGGGTGTGCAAATGAATGTGCCGTGTGGTGGATTGGCACTCAGTTTAGAGTTGTAAAGGTAGTTGTAGTACTATTGTTACATGTGTAGAGTACTGTGAAATTATTCCTGGCATTTTTGGCCAACCTGTAACGCACTGTCACTTTCCAGGGCCATAATAAATGAGACTGTGTTAAAATGCAATTAGATGTTCACCCCGTTCTTGATTCTTTGTATCCAGTTCTTAAAACCATCTGGAAATAGGTTTGAGAAAAACTAAGGTAAAGCATAGTAGTAACGGTAAGGGAAACTAAAATACTGTACACAAAGTGAAATTGTGAATGCTTAAATGTACATTTTTCTGAATTTTTCTGTGAAAGTAATCTACAGTAGAATCAGCTGAGTCATTACAGATGGACCTGGACAAAATTAAGACTTAAGCAATCAAGAAGGCGAATAAGATTTTATAGTATACTTATACTTATTAAAGGAAGTAGTTTTTCCTTCTTGGCACCCAATTCTGCTAGGATTGTCCTAGGATCTTCATCACACAACCATGAGTCAGCAATTAAACAAATTCCCTTTTTTAAGTCCATGTCCTGATTTGCTGAAAGGCGTGCTCCCCTGTGATGCCAATACCACATGCAGACCTCAAGGCTACAGCTCTGTACTGACAAACAAGACACCTTCCTTCCTATTGGCAAAATGTGAAACTGAAAAATGTAATCTTAGGGAAATTTGAATTTGAATTATGACACCCAACAGCTGCAGATTCCAGACTTTCCTATGTTGAATAGTAGCAGCACTCCAGTGAATGTTCTCATGTCACATAACTGTTAATGGCTGGATAGATCTGGCCATCTGGTAATTTTAGTAAATAGTAGGATTGAGCTGATCCAATTAGGAGTAACTGATAAAAAAATAAGTCTCAGTCCTAGGGACCTGCAATGGTTGTAGGTTCTTATTCTAGTTAATGTGTGAATTAAAAGTAAAGTGTAGGCACTTGTGTGGATGGCCCGGTGGCCAGTGCTGTGTTTTAAATTTGAATTCTGTCCCTGGTTGTTGGCTTTGTGGTATTTGCTTGCTCTTCCAGTGAATGCGCAGGATTTCCACCTATTGTACATCTCCAAGGAGGCACTGTCTTGATTATTTGGTGAATTAAAATTGTCTCAGTATAAGTGTTGGAGTGTGTTAGTCTTCCAGTGCTGGAATGGAAGCCTGTCAAGGGATGTTTCCCACTTGACACCCAGTACTGTCCTTGCAGGTTATGCCCCTCCAACCCTGAATTTACATAGACTTTCAAAAGGCCTTTGATACAGTACCATACCAAAAATGAATTCTGAAACAAGAAGCTGTAGGCATCAGATGTAATTTACACAATTGGATCTCTAGTTGATTAACTGACTTAAAACTAAGAGCACAGATAAGATAAGAATACTCCATATGGAGTGAGGTCTTCAGTGAAGTCCATCAGGGATTTGTTTTTGGACTGAACTTTTTCTCATTTATTTTAATAAAATTGATTCTGGTATAGTTAGTAAATTTGTGAAAATGTATTTGTAAAATTTGCAGATCATACTAATATTGGGGGGACAGCAGATACTGAGTAGCCAAGAAAAATAATTCAAAAAGACTGAAAAATACAGTTTAATGTAGAATAGTGCTAGATGTGGGCAAAAGAATGGAGATGATGTCCTACAGGAAGCAACCTCTGAAAAGGATTTAGGGATTATGTTGACACAATGACTAAAAAGGTAAATAAAATGTTAGGCTATATTATTAAAATTGTTGAATACAAATCAGGGGTAGTTATGCTCAGACTACATAATGCACTACTAGAAAGACCACACCTGGAGTATTTTGTGCAGTTTTCGTAACCACAGTACCAAAAAAGACAGCAGCACTTGAAACTGTGAATCTGTGATCAACTGAGTACATCCCAGGACTTAAGGACATGTCCTACTCTGACAGACTCAGAGCATTAAACCTCTTTAGTCTCAAGTGGAGGAGACAGCGTGGGGATCTAATCCAGGTCTTCAAAATCCTCAAAGGCATTGATAAAGTAGATTCCCCCAAGTTCATTTGGCCTAACAGTGAATCACGTGCTCGAGCAAACCAAAAGAAATGAAGGGGAAGTGCATTTAAGACTGGAGCCAGGAAGCACTTCTTTCCTCAAAGAATTGTGGCAATCTGGAACAAACTGTTGAGACATGAAGTTCAAGAAGAAACAATGACAACATTTAAGAAGTATCTGGATGATATGTTGGGACAGCTTAGCTATTAGCTGAACAAACAAGCTCACTGGACTGAATGGTCTCCTCTTGTTTGTCAAATCTTCTAATTGGATTCAGTGGATATGAGAATGTGATGTTATTGTGACTTGCTTATTAAAGTAGAGAATCATCAATTGCTTATTCTACCCTTAACTCTTTATCCTTACTCATTATAGTTGTTTCTTTTTTTAACCAGCTGGCAGTTAGAAATCAGTTGTGAATTACCTGTGAACCCATGGCTAGCTAATCTAATTTAATTTGCACATATGCATGTAGATCATAAAGTAATTGTTTTGATAAAGTATTTGGAAAGGAATTTGAGAAAACAGAGAAGCAATGGGAATACTAATTTGCTGCAGTCCCCAAAACTGTTTACTGATGGCGCAGGTGCCCACTGCTTGCATTCTCCCTTGAATCTGGGCACATCGATAGTAATATCTTAGAATCAGCCAAGCAATGAGGACACATCACAACAAGAAGTAAGGTACAAAGTGTTTAATTCTCTTATTTCCACAACCAATGTTCAAAACAATGTGTTTAAAAGTGCAGTGCAAGTTTCTTCTATTAAAAATACTCAATAAATAATCCATAAATAATCCAGATAAACATGGTGTTATTCGTAGAGGTTAAAAAAAATCCAATAAAAAAGTTAAAATCCAAATGGAAAAGTAAAAGTACAAATGTTGCTCTTACAAACTTGTTTTTGGTCCCACTGACTCACCCAGATGCATCCCCCTCAATCCTCCACCTCTGACAATACCCGCAGACCTATAGCGGCCACATCCATGGTTCTTCACATGTCCCAGAGTGCCATGCTCCCTCTCAGATCCCACTTTTTCTCACTCTCACCAGCTCTGCCTTTTCAGCCCTGCAGCTACTGTGAGCTCTGCCACCTCCTGTACCTCCTTCTTTCTCCTCCCTCTGTCCTGATCCCCATTAACTGATCTGCAGTCTGACACTACCCAACTCATCCTCCACCATTTACCTTTCCCTGACTCGATAATTGCCTTTTCTCTGGGTTTTGTTCTTTTTGTTCTTCTGTTCAGATCCTACTCCTGTCATACTCAGGCGACTGTGGGCACAGCGCCTTAATTGCAATCCATGGAGTACCGACATGGAACAGCTGGCAATTTGAACAATCAAACCGAACACCTGCGGCAGCCCAGATCCTCAGTTGCGCTTAAACCCACAGTGCCTGAGTCTCACTGCTTTTAAAGAAAAGTAGCACACTGCCATGGACCCCTAACATCCCTCCTCACAGATGGGCATCATAAAAGAAAATCTACACTTTTTGAAATATTTAAAGCAACACAATGAGAGGATTGAAAAGCTGTAATCTATGTAAACCTATAATTAAAAATATTTTGTCAACATTAACAAAATTTGCATCCACTACTACCTTCCATTGGAGACCACTGATTTGCACTCTCTGTAGCCCCTAATGATGCCAAGACATAGTCAGCCTACATGTCTAGAGTCATAGTTATTAATTTAATAAAAAAAAACATTTAGTGCACATGAGGTTTTTCACTAATGCCTCCTTTGATGAGTTTGTCAAGGATGTGACAGGCAATCTTCTGTGAGGAGATAATAATGCCTTGAAAGAAAACAAATGTGTTCTGCTTTAAGTTTAGAGTAACAAAAGGACAAGAGGCTGTCTTTAATTAGAAAAAGAGAGTATACGCCACAGAGGATAGCAGCCACATAAATTGTGCTCAGGCTGAAATGAATAAACAAATGAGGCATGCAAACCGACTATAAAATGGAGACGGCCTGGATTTGTTCAGAGGAGGATGAATGATGAATACCTGGCAAGAGTGAAAACCTCTTTGGTTATCACAGCTGATTAAAATTACTTTTTTATGATAACTTGTGTTCACCACATCATACATGTATTTGCAAAACTCAGAAACTATTCACACAAGTAATTTGATGATCAGGATTGTCAATTTTATGCAGAGGAGTTAGTTCAGGAATTATGTTTGGAAATGGTACAGGAAATGTCTCTTGTCGACAGCAAATGGAGCAAAGGTGCTGAAAAAGGTTGGTAAAGCCTGATGTCTAGGTGTCATCAAATGTACTTCATAGAGCAAGTGTCATGTTGGTTTGTCCTCCCCGTGCCCAAGATGAAGTCTCTTCTTGGAAGCTCTTCCTCACCCCTGAGTAGGGAATCCAGGCTTAAGAGATCACAGACCCCTTAGAAATGAACATATGAATGTATTATTCAAAAAAAAAAACTAATTTACTAAATTGAAGTTTCCTAAATTCCACCTTTGGGACTCCTCAGTTCAAAGTATATGGATCTTTCTAGTAGGTTGAGCTGTGTACCTAAACAGATTTGTGTGCTTACATCTGTATACTGTAAATGTTGCATGATTTCTGTATTCTTCAGTTTACCATGGTACACTTGTTAAGAGATTCCCAAAGGCCTTCATAAGAATAAAATGAATTGAATTAAATTGAATAGAGCCCAGAGGACTCTACTGAACACTAGAGGGCAGCACACTTGTTGCATTTTTTTAACTGCAGATACAGGAGACTAGCCAACTAGCAAAAGGCCAGTATGAAGACTGGCCCTCTCAGTCCTCTGTAGCCAAAAGAAGAGTGTTGTCTTTTTGGTAAAAAGCATTCAACTCCATAAGAGTGAGCACTACCTCAAAGCAAGCACTGGTTAAAAATATTCAGTTCTTGGTAAAAAGCATTCAACTCCATAAGAGTGAGCACTACCTCAAAGCAAGCACTGGTTAAAAATATTCAGTTCTCATAATTCATTTGTAAATACAGTAGTGTCTGTTTTTTTATGATACAAGTATTTAACAAGGCACTATTGTTTCATGACAGGCGTGGTGGACGTGTAGTTGTCACATATACCTCATCCCAAGGACACTGGTTCAGATCGTATCCTGGTGAGTGTTTATGTGGTTCCTGCCTTGTTCTTGATATCTCCATGATAGGCTGCCTCCATCGTGCCTTTTGAATTGAATTAATGGAGTTTAAAATGAATGTACAGATGGGTGGACTATTAACTGGAAGAATTCTTCTGCATTTACCAATGCCTTTGAGCATTTTGATGACCTGAATTAGGTCTCACAGACCCTTTTCTATTTAAGACTGAAGAGGTAAGTTTTTCTTAGCTTGTCAAAGTAGGATATGGCTGGGGATGGACCAGATCTGGGGACCAAGGTTATTATAGTTTTGCCTTTTTATATTAATTTTTATTTCTATATTTTTTCTGACCTTACTAGGAAATTTAGTTTAGTTTTAGTTTTCCTTCATCATGTATTTTTAGTTTTAGTTTAGTTTTTATTTTACAAAGACATTTTTATTTTATTTTTATATATATTAGTTTCAATTTTAGTTTTAGTAATTATAGTATGGTTAAAGAGCTACTATGGAGTTTAGTTTTTGTGTCACAATGAGACAGAACTATACACTTAACGGGTTTGGATATAATATGAATTTAATGTTAGTGGAAGCTGGCTGCACTACACAACACACTTTACTATTTGGTTTTGCTTTTGTCTGATAAAAACAAGCATAATCAAAACCAAGTACTGAATATGAACAATTTTACACAATTTTATAATTTTTAAAATATCTTTATGCCATTTGTGCTGAACAAATCTGCGCTGACTGTTGGCACTTTTGTCTTTTCCTTTTATTGCCCAGAATGGGCCAATTTGTAATGAACTTTAGGTGAATTTTAAGGTGTGAGAGTTTTTTACTCTAAATGTCTACAGTACACAACATATCATGCTCCAACAACAAAGTGCTTATAATGAATGCCTTCAATATTTCATTCAAAAATCTCAAACACTGAGCTTTGTTATTTTCTACCAGCCATATTGGTCTCAGGCACAAACAATTTATAGCCAGAATTTTGCACCTGCAGGCCTGGAAAGATATAAAAAAATAAGAAAAGAGATTCTACTGTGCCCTGACAGGTGTAACCATGAAAATCACGGGGGTTAAGGAAGAACAGGGGTCTTAGGCTTGAATGAGTGTGCAGACCCCACCTAGCTGTATTGATGGAAACAAAGAAAAACAAGCATGTAGTGTGAAGGTTAGGGCAGTGAGACTTGAAAAGCCCACCATAAGAACAATAAACCCATAATGAGCAGAGCAATAGCAGGTAATAGGTATATGGACAGGCACAAAACGACAGAGACCAAATCTGAGATTAAGAACAATCTATACATTATCTAAACCTGTTTATCCCGAGCAGGATCACAGGAACCTGGAGCCTACCCAAGCAAGTTTGTATGCAAGGCTGGAAAACTCCTTGGTGTGCAATATGTATGATATGGCTGATGTTAAGAACAAAATGAATATGATATTTCAACTATCTGTTTTGAGAGAGTGAGAGAAACATTGAAAAAATAAATATTTTAAAGCATAATTCTGTTACTGGATTATTGTCACAATATCTGGTTTTTGAGCTGTGAATATGAACTATAAAAGATAAATGAATATATATAGTGTAAATACAAAAACAAATTAGTATGTTTAGCTTTTCACCAATTGGCAGATTCGCTTCCCCCACCTACCTGTAGTTCAGTAGACACGTTGCCAATTCAGGGATTTTACAAAGTTTGCATTGCTTCATTGTTAAACGATGTTTTTAAAGAAATAGTGATTGGTCAGCTTTAACAAAATGCTGATCTTGTATGTTGACATTGTCAGTCTCTCGATCAGTGTCGTTTTATTTTCAAAAATCTGGAGTAGTCCTAGACTTTCTCGTGTACTCTGATATGGGGATGGATATTTAAGGAATAAACCGCAAGACAATGATTATATTATGTACAATAAAGAACCATCGACAACAAATCAAATCAAATTAATATACTGAACAATCATTATAAAAGTAAAGTTGAATAAAATGGACTGCATGAATACAGCTGCATGAATAAAAAAAATCCAGTATGTGTTCAGGTAAAGTACCGCTTCAGGTTAATGGATTTGGCCCAAAAGTTAATACTGATCAACAATTCTGGTGTAACAACCCCATGCCAGATTTCATCCATCTATCTAGTTGCGTTTTTGAGGTATCGTGTTTATACACACACGCGCGCGCATGCACGCACACACAGACATAATTCCAAAAAACTGTATTTTCGGACTCGGGGAGTTCTAAAACGTCAAGATTCATCAAAATGTCAAGGTCGAATTTTTTTAAAAGTAGGCACCTGAGAAATAAACTGAAATGTTACTCACTCGTGATTTTTCTGTCCATACGGTAACGTTTTTGTTGACCAGCACATTACGATTTCAGGCGTTTGAATTGCATGTTGATATACAACACGTGCAAAGAAAGATGACAAGTAAATCGCTTTCAACTCCACACGCTTTACACGCCTATTCAGCTCGCTCTGTCACCGCAAATGCTGTGTGAACAGCCGCCCTCCGTCACCAGCTCCCGTTCACCGGATGAATACGTGCGGGCGGCTCGTGGTGGATGGCTTTCAGTTTTAGAGTTAAAAGTTATTAGGGTTAAAAACTAACAGCAAGAAAATGAATTAAAAAACGTAAACTAAAAATATGTTTAGTAAATTATTATTTTATTTCAGTTTTCCTTTCCAGCTACTTTAATAGTTTCGTTTAGTTTTAGTTTTTCAATTCAGTCTTGTTAATTATTTTATTTCAGTTTACTAAAATGTTTTTTTAATTATAGTTTTAGTTTTGATTTTAGTTATCGTTAACCCTTGCTGGGGACAGTGTTCTGTAATGCAGGATTGTTATCAGGACCTCAAAATTGATGAAGGTCAGTGGCAGAAGATCTAACCTGACTGGGAGGTTTATCCAGAGCAACCAAAGATGACAGGTAGTGTTGGGTCTTGGGATTTATATCCCTGTAAGGTAATGGGAGAATTTTGTGGATAATTCTTTATTGAATGATAGACCCAAACTGTTGATCGCTGAAATGCTTATGGCATTTTCTCCTTAAATCAGTTTTTTGAAGTTTCTATGTATAAAATGTGTGATTAAAGCATAATGGCATTGTGCCCTGTAGAGGGTGCTCCTCAGCCATGCTCACACCCAGAAATAACAGCAAGTAAACCAATGTATCAAAAATAAACGAGGTTTTGCTTCTGTCATATTTGACTACTACTTTTGGCTCTCATTTTGGCTTTTACGCACATATTTTTGATCTCCTGGTATTGATCCTTTTCTGTATTTAATGTCTGACTCCTGGCTACATCACATATCCTTGTCAGTTAGCGACACTGTAAAAATGTCAGTAAATTTAACGGTAAAAATACTGTAAATGGTGAAAGTAAAATACCTTTTCTGAAAAAAAGGAAAGTTACCTTATGTTCTACTGAAAATTACATGTATATCTTTAACAATACATTTCATTATTTTTTACAGCCAAGTTCTGTAAAATCGATGTTTTTCTACCTTCAAAATATGCTAAATACCGTTTATTGATACATTACAGTTACACTGAAAAAATCTGTTAATTTTACAGTGTAAAACTGTTAAATAGCGAAGGTAAACAACCGTAAAATGTAATAAAACGGTAAATCACTGTTTCAGTAAAACCGGTTACGATATTTGCATAAGGACACGCCCCTTTTCACAATATCGTTCCTGGTGAACCGCATACCTTTGAATAGTAGAGAAAAAAACTTAAAACTAAGGCAGCAAACTTATTTTTCCCTGCGTGCTGAAGGTTTTTTGAGATTATGGAAGCAGATTTATAGTGGGTTGTATTCGATAAGTAGGACACCATACACCACAAAAGAAAACTTTACTTCCCCAGTAGACAACGTGCCATAACTTTCTTAAACATTGCATTGTTTCCAATATGTATAATTAAATGGTACATGCTGGGTGTTGGTTGTCGTTATTTTACTGATGCAAACTTTGTACTGGGGTTTGACCGTGGCAATACAAATTGTTTATTGATTGTCATATTTATTACACAAAATGAGTTTCTGGTTATGGTTAAACATTCCCTTCTGTTGGAAAGCGTTGCAAAGAACAAGTAGTTTTTACTACAAAATTATAGTGTAGACTTAAAAATGTGGTCACCTTTTTTTATTACAGTAAAATTTTGGCAACCCAGCTGTCAGTATTTTACTGTAAATGTAACATTTTTTTTAAAGTTTACCATAGACCAAAAAATATTGTCACTTTCTTTTTTACGGTAAAATTCTGGTGATCCCAGCTGACAGTTTTTTTACTATAAATTTAATATATTTTTTTTTACAGTGTACATTACAGTTTAGTGTATGCCATTTTACTTTTACCGACTCTATGCTTTCCATCTGGAAGAGCCTGTTTGTACTTCTGGCCCCTTCAGAATTACTTCCAGTTAGAAGCTGGTTTCCAGTAGCACCTGGGGCATCAGGCTAGAGGTTCATCTAATGGCGACTGAAGTTCCTACAATCCAAGACAATATATTGGCCTTAAAGGGGCAGAACAACATGTCCTGTTGAAGGACAGTGTGATCCAGCATGAGTTCATTTAGGATCCTGCTTCTCCTAGTGTCACGAGGGATCGCTTTGTGTTCCTTACCATGTTGCTCCTCAGTTCTGAATCCATCCCTACTCTGCAGTGACCCTGATTTCTGCAGTCAAGTCCTTACAGCATCTTGTTCAGGGTTAGTTACTACTCTTTGTTCTGCCCAACAAAACCCCAAACCAGACAAAGCAGGTTTGAAAATGGATTAATGGATGTATTTTGAAACCATAGTAGTAGCTGAATCGTATATGACATATTATGGTACGGAATTGTTAAAACTTACTTTTATAAGTGAAACCATTGTATTTATAAACATATAATGCATAATAGTAAATGTAATATTAAATCAATTTACTTTCATACTGTACTGTAAATGATGATTCGTATGATTCAAATGAATAAAAGGTACTTGCTGACTGAAATTTTCTGATAAACATGAACAAGGAGCAAAGCCAATTTCTCAAAGAACTCCAATGTCAACAGTAAACTATATTATAGCTTTCACTGAATTAAAGCCTCCAAAGTAAAATCCAATGTAATTCTTGAAATCAAGTAATATTAACAGGAACTGCAACAGTGGATCAGCTGATAAGATTACTTGCATATCAACATCAAAGAATTGCAAAACAAATCAAATTATAGCTGAAAATAATGATTTGGGTAAATCTTGTTAAAATATTGAACACTGATATGATACTCAACAAGATATTAATTTAAAATGTGACAATTCACAATTTGCATGTTTTGTTTATTTAGTTAAGCCATCTTTATTTATTGTTATTACTTATAACATGACCAGATTATATTTTTAGCCATTCATGCAGCAATTCAAACATTTCAAAGAGGTCACAAACATTTTCTTACAACTATACTTATGCTCTATTGAAATGGAGGAATTATTATTATTTCATGCATAGAAAAACACAAAAATATAAATTGATATGCTTTAATTTTGCAGTCTTAATTATGCAATATCAACATACTGCAACTTTAATTGGAGATTCTATAGCACATCTTCCAGTAGGTTGCAAAAGTAATAATTTCCGTACCCCAGTTTTTCAAGGACTCACCCATGCCCAGATCCAGGAGGTGCATTATAAACAAAAAGTCTGAATTAGTGTAAGTCACATCAATTCAGGGTGTTTATAATAAATGTTGTGATTTACTTCATGAGGTAAAAGTACATAATAAACAAGGATACTTGTGTCAAATGTTTGAAATATGAAAATAGGACTGGTTCCAGCAGACCCCCGTGACTCTGTGTTAGGATATAGCAGGTTGGATAATGGATGGATGGATGCATGCTTCAATTTAAATGGTTAGTCTAAATATTCTTAATTGTAATAGAAATGTGTCATTTTTCACCCTCTGATTGAGGTCCATAGAAGGATAGATCCATACTAAAGGTTCAGAAATTCATGATCACTGACCTTGAAATAGTCTAAAACAATACCCCACATGCTTTTGTTTATTATGTTTGAAGCACTTAGAGAATACCTCTCTTTGCTGCTAGGCTCCATCATACCTGATGCATAGCCACTGGGCAACTCACTAACTGTGTCTAATTTCAGTCCTTCATTTATGGCAGTCCCCCGGGTCATTACAATAATTTTCTAAGCATCCTCATCCTACAGAATCCCTTATTCTGGCTCCAGGATGTCCATAAAGATTTCATTGAGTCTCTCTCATATGAAGAAGAGAAAGTGTAAAACATGGATAACATTTTCTTCCCATTCATTAGAAGGATTTTTTTCCAGTAGGAAGAAAAATCTATTAAACTAAAATTAAAAATTCTGAAGGTTTCAATAAATACTGGTGTAATGTATTTGTATGCACTTTCTGACTTTTTTCTGAACACATTTTTTTAAAAATAATCAGAGTATTAATTATTAGTTGTGCATGCAGAGGCACCTCTTATTTGTTTAAATGCTTGTTAACAGATCTGAAATCAGTTATTCGCCTCTCCAGCTTGAACTAATTAAAGTACAGGTTCTTTCTCACTCACTTATGCCACCACTGAGCTACCACAAGACAGGGCATGGCTTCTTCCTGTTTTCCCTCCCAGCAGAATAGCACAGGGCCAGAGCCAGCATCGACTTATCAATCAGGTTGAACCACTCAACCACCTATCTGACCATGGCCATCTGGAAAATAAGTTATAATAACAGTTATTTGTGGCTGTTCTTTATTGACTTTAGCTCTGTTTTTAATACAGTTAACCTGCCAGAACATGGTAAGAAAACCTGACCCACTAGGCACCAACACCCTATTATGCAACTGGATATTGAACTTCCTCACAGACAGACTGTTGGAAAAAAACATCTCTGAGATGATCATCATGAACACTGCAGTCCCCCAGGGCTGTGTTCTGAGCCTTCTGTTGTTCACTTTCATGACTTGTGACTGTTAAGCCAGGTATGACTCGATTCATATCATCATATTTGTAGACAACACAATGGTGGTGGACCTCATGAGCAAGAATGATGACTCTGCCTACAGAAAGGAAGTGAATGAATATGTTGTCTAATGTGACAACAGCAACCTGTCACTGAATGTCAACAAGATGAAGGAGATCATTGTTGACTTCAGGAGGAAACACATGGCACATACTCCATTACATTCCATGACATCACTGTGGAGTCAAAAATAAGCACCAAGTTCCTGGGGGTGCACATCATGGATGATCTGACATGAAATACAAATACCACCTTCTTTGTCAAGACAGCACAGCAGCGCCTTCACTTTCTGTGATGGATGAGAAGAGTAAACCTCCCCCTTCTCGTCCTCACAACATTCTACAGAGATGCTATAGAGAGTATCTTGACCAGTAGCCTCACAGTCTGGTATGGCAGCTACACTGTTTCAGATCAGAAGTCCTTCCAGTGAGTGGTGAAGACGGCAGAAGAAATCATCTGAACCACTCTCCTATGTATACATGATCTGTACTTGTCACGCTGCCATAGGAGAGATACTAAGATTGTCAGAGATCGCACCCACGACCCATGACCTGTTCAAACTTTTGCCCTCTGGAAAACGCCACCAAAATATGCGGTGCAAGACTGCCAGACTGAGCAGGAGTTTTGTCCCACTGGCTATCAGACTGCTGCCACTAACAACAAACTACATGCTGACCTACTGGGACTGTAGATTCCTGAACACACAGACTGCTTCAATCAATCAATCAATCAATCAACATTTATTTATATAGCACATATTCATACAAAAAAATGTAGCTCAAAGTGCTTTACAAAATGAATAGAGAAATAGAAGACACAATAAAAGATAAACATAAGTCAACATTAATTAACATAGAATAAGAGTAAGGTCCGATGGCCAGGGTGGACAGAAAAAACAAAAAAAAACTCCAAAGGCTGGAGAAAAAAATAAAATCTGTAGGGGTTCCAGACCAAGAGACCTCCCAGTCCCCTCTGGGCAATCTACCTAACATAAGTCAAACCGTCCTCTTTGTATTTAGGATTTTCATGGAAGGACCTGATGATGATGGTCACGTAGACTTCTGGCTTTCAGTCCATCAATGTTGTCCATCAATGCTTGAACAACTATATTCAGAATCTCACCGCTTCTAAAATTCTATTATTCTATTCTAAAGTCTATTATGTGAATTTTCCCTTGGGATTAATAAAGTATCTATCTATCTATCTATCTATCTATCTATCTATCTATCTATCTATCTATCTATCTATCTATCTATCTATCTATCTATCTATCTATCTATCTATCTATCTGTTGTTGTATAATGTGCACTTGTCTCTGTGTTTGTGTTTGTACATTGAGCCTGGAGAGACACAGTTATGTTCAGGAGTGCACTCCTTGTTGTATAGTTTGAATGATAATACAGTAAAGTAAACCCAATCTAACATTCTGGGTAGTAAAATCTTAAAGGGGGATGGCTCATTGGTTTCATACAGTTCACAGAAATAGCTATACACAAAGTCATTAAGACAGTAATAAACCAACATAACTTAATTTTCCCCTTTCCTCTTATATTTAAATATATTCTCAAATTTTCCACAAATTGTTGCAAATATGGCTGGGATTGGCTCCAGCACACCCCCATGACCCTGTAGATAGGATATGGCGGGTTGGATAATGGATGGATGTAAATTTATTCTTCAAAATCTTAACAAGAAGAATTTCATCTTATATACTGAATAATTCAGTTTAACATCCTCTCCTTGTAAGCTGCTAAACAAATTAATTTGACCATTCTTGGTACTGTATATACATAATGCTTGACCTGAAGATATTTATAGTCATCTATTTTGCTGCGTTACATTGGGATTGGGCTCAAATAATGTAAATGCTCTCTGTAGGACTCTGTCTATTCATCAGATTGGTCTGATTTGCCCACAAGTGAAGACAGAATAACTAAAGGTTTTAGTTATTTTCACCCATGTTTCCAATTAATATTAAAAGGTGTTTTTAGCAAGTTAAGCAAGAATCTCAGTTAAAGAAACAAAGCACAAAACTAGATAACTAAGTATATTCACAGACAAATAGACTTTAATAAATTTTTAGAGTATTACCATGAACTTAAACATTTGTTCCCCAGGAAGCACTGGCTTATAAAGCGTTGTATTAACAATGTCACAATGAGCAACATCAAAACCACTGTTGCAGCGAACCACAAAATGGAGGTGCTGGCAAGAAAACAACATGGAGGTATGGTAAATAAAAACATTACAGTTTTCTCTATAGTAAAAAATGAGAAACAAATAACATATGTGTGTTATCTGACCTTAGAAAGCTTTAGTAACCCACACAATACTGCCATAAAAATGCATTTAAAGCAAGAAAATGTAACGAGTCATGACATTAGCAAGCTAAAATTCTCTGTGTATGCCCTTCAGCTTCTATTAAGAAAATTCAGTCTTGTTAACATTTCTTTCTTTAAACACTATCACATTCTTCATTGTGACATTCATTTCTATTCTTCCTTTTACCTCCCAACACCTCGTCAGCTATTCCCTCGATTGCCTCTTTCTTTTCCCATTTATTCTCCACAAAATATTAAAGCCAGGTCTATCCATGGGGTTCTGACCTACCTTCTCTACTCAAGATTCAGCAGAATGATTTAATGTAATACTCTACTCAAAAAATATATTATTTTAATATTTTACATTCCCCATGTAGTTTGTAGTGGTGGCTGAGAATTCGTAATGACATGTTTTCTACAGAATAGAGAGAAAAAAAAACTTAATGATATAATAAGAGCCAATAGTGACAAATATTGTACAAAGGCAAATGCTACTTGTAATGACATGTTGGACTGGTCTTGGAACACAAAGGAACTATATAAGGAAGAGCAGAACAGGCTCTTTTTTCTTGGGATAATGTGTTCCTTAAATGTGAGGAGTAACATCCTTCACATTTTTTACAACTCTGTGATGGCCAGTGTGATTTTCTACACTGTGTGGAGCTGGGCTGGTAATATCACTTCAAGAGAAGCCCACCAAACTGACAGGCAAATTAAAAGGGTAAGCTCAGTTATAAGACACACTCTTGACACCTCCAAGGTCATAGCAAATGAGAGAATTAAAACAAAACTGAGTGCCATTTTGAACAATGCTGCACACCTTGTCTCGGGAACACCATCACTGAGGATTTTCAGTCAACATATTATTCAGCAGAAGTGTGTCAGGAAAGAGCTTCTGTAAAAGGCCAAATTTTTCCATGGGAACAAAAAAAGTTCTATCTTTTTTCCTTGGTTTTTGTTTATTGGTAAAAATTCAAACTATCTTGTTTTTGGGGTTTTAAAACACAATGAATCTAATTCTTCTATTAGTGTTATGAATTACTGCCTCATTTCAAAGCTAGCAATTTTTAGTATCATTTTTGATGGTGTTCTGTTTCATTAATGGACGCCACCATGTCTGAGAGTTTAGCATGTTCCATGGCCACAGCAATTTCTTATGATCTTTTAGGAAGTGTGCTATTGATCATGTCACATCGCGCAACAGTATAAAGGATCATGGTGAAACCTTATTTGTTATCTTAAACTGGATAAAAACTTTGTGATTTATGCAACTTTATTTCTGACTTTGATACTGACCTTTGCAACTTTCTTTTGACTACTGTTCTTTCAGTTTACATTTTGGTTTTGACAATTTGTTTTCTTTGATCCTCCAGTGCCGACCTTGTTTTGTTTTCCTGATGATGGTTATCTCCTGGTCCTTACATTAAAAATAATACTGAATAGCTGCTAGTCGTTACACCAATGAATGATGGAGAGTTGCGGATCTTCAATTCAAAAGCACAGTATTGTGGGAATTGACACACACGTACGAGTAGAAGTCAACTAAAGGGCCTGAATAATGGCAATTCCACATTTGACCAGGGGGTGGCAAGGTGTACTAACCATCTTTCTCGATCCCTTGCAGACCCGCCTCTGATGACATCACTTCCGGCCCCTCCTATGATGACGTCATTTCCTACACTGACCTTTAAAGCGGCCATCTTGTCTCTGTACTGGCAGTTTAGTTGTGGACTTCGATCTGGAAAAATTTGTATATCTATTCTCAAATCCATTTTGCAGCCAGAACACATTATACAGGTGGCTGACCCAAACCTTCTTAATGTCTCATTGTGGTTATTGTAAATAAAAAACATTTTCTATTTATGATCTTCATTGATTTTATGCTGATGCATCTATTCAACAACATTTGAGCATACAACTGGATAACTGACATTTGGACAAATGGACAAAAGTAACATGAGATTTTCTTTTCTTTTTCCATAGATGTTTTTCACATCATTTGCTGTTGTACAGTATTGGTCACTATTCCTATTATATCATAAACTTTCTTTCTCTCCATTCTTCATGAAAACATGATATTGAAAGTGTTTCACAGCAAACTATATGCAGTAAGTAAAACAGGAAATAAAAATAAATAAAAAATAGTAATATAGTATTCCTTTAATATATTCCGGCTTTCCTTCTTTCATAGCCTAACATGGTGGAGTATATTTTTTATGTAGTCATTTCAGGTCTGACATCCATTACTCTAATTATAATATCATCAGCCTCTAGCATAATTTTGTTTTATTGCTCTAGTTGGTCCCCATTGATATTTGTATTACACATAATACCCATTGCCAGTTGCTTTATTGTTATACTGAATAGCAAGTGTGACATGGGCAGCCATGCACTCTGAAAGGTGTGGAGATAAAACTGCTAGGATGCATTGTGGCTTTAGGTGCAGTACAATACCAATATTATTTCTTATTTTCATTTCTAAATCGGTTGTTTAACATCTCAGTATCAGTGGAGAAGAGAAAAAAAGATCTTCCCTAATACCAACTGTCATATTTAATCATAAATCCCAGTGCCAGGTAAGGAATCTTTGTCCAGGTGAATGCCAAGATCCCTCATTGTTAATAGCACGACTGTTCTAAAGTTCTATTACAAAGACTGGGATGGAATAGCATAATCAAAATGGCTGTGACACTTTTGAGGAAAGGACTCATTTCTTGTTCATGTCTTTATCTTATTGGGTTTTTAGTGTTTATGAACTTTGTGCTGACAATTTCAGTAATGATTTCCTAATGAACTGTAGTTATTTCTTTCTTCTTTGACCTGTTAAAAAAAAGGTTCTAAGTTGTCATTATGTTGTCTGTCACCATCTCTGAATCAATACAAACATGCCACCGACTCCAGGAGGCCTTTCCCCCCTTGATATAGGACAGACATCAAAATGGGAGACCTGAATAAGCCAACAAAATTAATTTCAAAAGTGACAACTTCGGTTTGGTTTGGGCACCAAAATAGTAAGGCTACACCAGGGGCTGTGGGTTTCCTTAGTAACTCCTAATCCTAAAATGCATTTTACTTCCAGATCCTCCTCTGCCTGTTTTACCTCCTGGATATGATATAACTGCTCCTTAACTAAGACCCCTAATTGTGTGATTATGTCATGGGCAATCAACAGGGTTCGTGCCTGGTTTAGTGTCCACCACTCTAAAAATGGAGGCAATGGCTACGGCTTAAGGAGACTGACATGATATATACACTCTTGCAGGCTTTGGCTGTGAGACAAGATAATCCACCAGTCCATTCAGCTCTTGCACTGTATAGGATACTTGCTAGTGGGTGAAGTGCTTGAAATGAGAGGTAGGTACTAGCACTATAACCCTGTCTCCAGGATGTAATTCGCTGAGGCTGTGGTTGTAATGCCAGACTTGTGCCAACCTGCAACATATTTCAGAATGTTACAGAAGAAAGAAGGGGTCTTCTCCTCCTCCTTCCAGTCCTCTTTTCTGAGGTCCAAATAAGCTGCACATTTTTTTTTTATTTGATATACTTCATTAATCCTCAAGGGGAAACTGTCCTTGTACATGACCTTTGGAGGTCAGAGTGCAGAGTCAGCCATTGTACAGAGTCCCTGGAGCAATTTTCAGGTTAAGGGCCTTACTCAAGGGCCCAACAAAGTAGGATCCCTTCTGGCAGTAATGGCATTTGAACCACCAACCTGACATGGAAAACATCACGGAGGCCTGCAGCACCTTCAGAAGTGTGAATATAACCAGAGGGAGGAGCTGTTCTTAGTTGCTCTCATCAACTCGCACCACCTTCCTCCACTTCTTCTGGGTTGTTCAGGGGTGCCTCTGGTCGTTGGGTTGTTTCCTTTGTAGAGCAGTTATGTGCTACTTGGTAGTTTCAATCAGGCCTTCTATGTCAGCCCGGGATTGTCAACACACAGGGCCATGTGTCTGTGAACAAGCAAATCATAAGCATTCTTCTCTACCATGTGGAGGCTACAGGCTATCCGTCTTCAAATGTCATGCAGGCTGATCAGGTTGTGGAGGCTACAGGCTATCCGTCTTCAAATGTCATGCAGGCTGATCAGGTTCAAACCAGCAGTCATGGCAGGGCTGAGCCTCGCAGCCAGGAGTCAAACTCTACTGGGCCAGCACTGCTGCACTGCGATTTGCTCAAGAATTAGCAAAAAGGTCTCCACACACATAGGCAACCAAGACCTGAGCAGGGCCTTGGCCCTACCTAGCTGCCAAGCTTCAGCGGCTTATTGCTGGGCATTAGCTTTGGCAAGCTTGTTCTGTTGGGCAGTGATTTAAAACTATGGTTCATTCACCTGATCGGCAAGGTTGCTAGACTATCTTGGTCCCCCATTCTGCCAACTGCACCAGATGTGTCTGGTGGCACAGACCTTAGGGAATTCTAAAATCTAAAATATAAAATGAAAAAAACAGGAACTGCATGATAGCCTGCTCTGGCCCAAGGCTTTAATTTCTCACTCAAGAGTAGGGTAGTGTCACTCAGAAACTCCATCTTTCATGAAGGACTCATTCAAATGACACACCATCTTCCAGGAGCCCTCCTCTTTTATGGTGCTTGACTAGAAGGGGCAGCGCTTGGAAGCGGGGTTAGTTGAATTCTCTAGATGCCTTCTCGGAACTGCGGGCAAAGTAGAAGAAACTGTTAGTAAAAGCACTGCCACTTGTCTATTTTCTATGAATGAATATCTTGAAAAAAATAAAAACTCGGAGAACCTCACTAAAAGTTGCCATTTTCGCTGGATCTTTGCACCTTTTAACCTCGGTATCTCCAGAACACAAGACATTGAAGTGATTTTTACTTCCCTTTTTTATTAGTAATTATGCAGTTAAATTGATTAGTTGAAAAAGTTATTTCCAAAATTTTAAAAGGCTGAACTAATTCTATAAAAGTGATGAACAAAAATAAATAATTAAAAAAGTGTTAGTCTTTAAAGTACAGTATACTTAATTCACATACAACATACATAGCTAAAGTAAATATGCCATACTTTAAATTAGTTTTACAGATCAGGAAATAATCAACAATTGTCTAGTCCTCACCAATTCCTAAAATTAAGTAAATCTAACCACATGACACAAACAACACATTCTTCTTCTTCTTTCGGCTGCTCCTAGGGTTTGCCTCAGCGGATCATCTTCTTCCATATCTTTCTGTCCTCTGCATCTTGTTCTGTTACACCCATCACCTGCATGTCCTCTCCCACCACATCCATAAACCTTTGCTTAGGCCTTCCTTTCTTCCTCTTCCCTGGCAGCTCTTTCCTTAGCATCCTTCTCCCAATATACCCAGCATCTCTCCTCTGTACATGTCCAAACCAACGCAATCTTGCCTCTCTGACTTTGTTTCCCAACTGCCCAACTTGAGCTGACCCTCTAATGTACTCATTTCTAATCCTATCCATCCTTGTCACACCCAGTGCAAATCTTACCATCTTTAGCTCTGCTAACTCCAGCTCTGTCTCCTGCTTTCTGGTCAGTGCCACCGTCTCTAACCCATATAACATAGCTGGTCTCACTACCGTCCTGTAGACCTTCCCTTTCACTCTTGCTGATATCCGTCTGTCACAAATTACTCCTGACACTCTTCTCCACCCATTCCACCCTACCTGCACTCTCTTTTTCACTCTCTTCCACAATCCCCATTACTCTGTACTGTTGATCCTAAGTATTTAAACTCATCAACCTTCTCCAACTCTACTCCCTGCATTGTCACCATTCCACTGACCTCCCTCTCATTTACACATATGTATTCTCTCTTGTTCCTACTGACCTTCATTCCTCTCCTCTGTAGAGCATATCTCCATCTCTCCAGGGTCTCCTCAACCTGCTCCCTACTATCGCTACAGATCACAATGTCATCAGCAAACATCATAGTCCACAGGGACTCCTGTCTAATCTCGTCTGTCAACCTGTCCATCACCATTGCAAATAAGAAAGGGCTCACAGTTGATCTCTGATGTAATCCCACCTCCACGCTGAATGCATCCTTTCGCTCCTACTGCAGACCTCACCACTGTCACACTTCCCTCGTACATATCCTATACAACTGTTACGTACTTCTCTGCCACTCCCAACTTCCTCATACAATACCACAGCTCCTCTCGAGGCACCCTGTCATATGCTTTCTCCAGGTCCACAAAGACACAATGCAACTCCTTCTGGCCTTCTCTAAACTTCTCCATCAACATCCTCAGAGCAAACATTGCATCTGTGGTGCTCTTTCTTGGCATGAAACCATACTGCTGCTCACTAATCATCACCTCACTTCTTAACCTAGCTTCCACTACTTCCCATAACTTCATGCTGTGGCTCATCAATTTTATTCCCCTGTAGTTACTGCAGTCCTGCACATCCCCCTTATTCTTAAATATCGGCACCAGTACACTTCTTCTCCACTCCTCAGGCATCCTCTCACTTTCCAAGATTCCATTAAACAATCTGGTTAAAACTCCACTGCCATCTCTCCTAAACACCTCCATGCTTCCATAGGTATGTCATCTGGACCAACGGCCTTTCCGTTTTTTTCATCCTCTTCATAGCTGCCCTTACTTTCTCCTTGTTAATCCATCGCACTTCTTGATTCACTATCTCCACATCATCCAACCTCTTCTCTCTTGTTCTCTTCATTCATCAGCCTCTCAAAGTACTCTTTCCATCTACTCAACACACTCTCCTCGTTTGTGAGTACGTTTCCATCTTTATCCTTTATCACACTAACCTGCTGCACATCTTTCCCAGCTTGGTCCCTCTGTCTAGCCAATTGATACAGGTCCTTTTCTCCCTTCTTAGTGTCCAACCTCTCATACAACTCATCATACGCCTTTTCTTTAGCCTTTGCCACCTCTCTCTTCACCTTGCCTTATCTCCTTGTACTCTTGTCTACTTTCTGCATCTCTCTGACTATCCCACTTCTTCTTTGCCATCCTCTTCCTCTGTATACTCTCCTGTATTTCCTCATTCCACCACCAGGTTTCCTTTTCCTCCTTCCTCTTTCCAGATGTCACGCCAAGCACCCTTCTTGCTGTCACCCTTACTACATCTGCTGTAGTTTCCCAGCTGTCTGGTAACTCTTCACTGCCACCCAGTGCCTGTCTCACCTCCTCCCTAAACTCAACCTTGCAGTCTTCCTTTTTCAACTTCCACCATTTGATCCTTGGCTCTGCCCTCACTCTCTTCCTCTTCTTGATCTCCAAAGTCATCCTACAGACCACCATCCTATGCTGCTTAACTACACTTTCCCCTGCCACCACTTTGCCGTCTTCAATCTCCTTTAGATCAACTCTTCTGCATAGGATGTAATCTACCTGTGTGCATCTTCCTCCACTCTTGTACGTAACCCTATGTTCCTCCCTCTTCTTAAAATACGTATTCACCACAGCCATGTCCATTCTTTTGGCAAAATCCACTATCCTTCTTCATTCTTCTCCTTGACACCATACCTACCCATCATCTCCATTGTTACCTTCACCAACATGCCCACTGAAATCTGCTCCAATCACCACTTTCTGTCCCTTGGGTACACTGTTCATCACTTCATTCAACTCATTCCAAAAATCTTCTTTCTCACCCACTGCACACCCAACTTGTGGTACATATGCACTAACAACATTCATCATCACACCTCCAATTTCCAGCTTCATAATCATTACTCTGCCTGACACTCTTTTCACCTCCAAAACACTCTTGACATACTGTTCCTTCAGAATAACTCCTACCCCATTTCTCCTCCCATCCACACCATGATAGAACAATTTGAATCCACCTCCAATCCACTTGGCCTTACTCCCCTTCCATTTAGTCTCTTGCACGCACAATATATCAACCTTCCTTCTCTCCATCATATCTGCTCACTCTCTCCCTTTACCAGCCATACTGCCAACATTCAAAGTTCCTACCCTCAGTTCCACTCTCTTTACTTTCCTCCTCTCCTCCTGCCTCGGGACACATCTCCCCCTCTTCTTCTCCTTCTTCTTCTTCGGCCAACATTATAGATTTTAATTTTTTCTTTATACAGTATATTCAAGAACAGTTAAGAGGCACAAACCATATGTGAAAATCTAAACAAACTTGCCAATCAGGTAAATTATTTTCTGTGTGAGTTTATAAGTTTCTTACATCTTTTCTTTGTTTCATGGACCAATTCCAAGCAAGCTTTACCTGTTAGACAGATGAACACACATTTTCCTCTAGCATACCTTGGAAAAAGTGGGAGTCCATAGCAGACTAATTATATGTGAATTATCAAGATTTTTTGGCTGCAAAACAACCAATCATCAACCCTCCAGTATCATATTTGAAAGTTTTATTAGGTTCTTGTGGTAATAAACTGTGTTTAGTTTTTCACAAAACACAGCATTTTTTCATAACAACAAAACAACTCCACTCTGGTTTCATCTTTGTATCTGTTTCAACTTGCAAATTTATGCAAAGGTGTAATTCTTGATACAGAAACAGAGTTTTCTCCTGGTAACTCTTTAATTTAAACTATACATACTGTATTTACTCCTTTTCTGATGTTAGAGTTATGAATGCTAACATTCAGCATGTTTACAGAGGCTTGTGAATTCTTGGATATGCAGCAGCGTTTGGTTTCTTTGTGATTTACTGGAGCATTGAATCAGGGTGAATTTTCTGGGGCACCAATTCTCAGGAAGACTTTCAAATGTCTTAGATCCTGTCTATTTGTAAATACAGTAACGCTTCTCACTATAACATAAATGCTTTCAGATTATTTCAAATGAACATATAAACCTTCCCAAGCAGATGAGCAGCAACTGCCAAATGTTTGATTTTATGCTGATGTGTCATTATTATCACTACTACTATCAAGGTCCTTGCCTTCAGTTAATCAAGCAAACTTTACCATGTGGGTAAAATTACCTTCTTAACCGATATAAATGCAGAAAGGGTCAAGTTACTTTTTCACACTTGCCTTCTGTATGTTTTTTTATTGCTTGTGAAATAAATCATGTCAAAGTAAAACATATTACATGTTCTTTGCCATCTGAAGTCAGATTTATGTAATTTTAAGTTGAGTTATGTTTTCACATGAAAACAACATAGAGCTGAAATAGCATGCACTTACTTCTTTGTATACTTATAGCTGTTAATAATGAAATAAGTGTTCATATAAATAAAATAGTTTTACTCCTGTTTTTTATTATTGGTGGATACAGCACTTTTTCTTTATAAACTGAAAAAGTATTTCAAATAAATTTGACATAAAACAAAGTGGTGTTTTTCTTAAATACAGTCTAACCTCCGCAATAAGTCAGATAAAGTATTAGTTCTAAAAAGTGATAAATACAGAAATAACCACCAAATAATGTAAGTGACATAATGCAGTAGTTCCTAAGCCATTAATAACAGAAAATAAATATATCTAGAACTGTACTGCATGCATTCCTGCTTAATTTGAAGAGAAAATCGAAGAGAAGTTGTTTGAAGGAATTTTTCTTCTTTTTTTAAAAAAAGCAAGTATCTGCAAATCCATTTATTCTTTGACACCTCTTTATCCAATGCAGAAACACAGGAGCCTATTGCAGATTAATGTGGGTAACACAGGTGCCATCCAATTCTGAACATGGTACCTGATCACTTCAGAGTTTCCTGTTAACCTAATAAACAAGCTTTCAGCATCTAAGAAGAAACCAGAGAAAACATTAACCACTGTTTCATCACTATGTCTTAAAAATTAAACACAATTAGTGCTCTTTAAATGACAGTATAACAAATATCAGGTCATTTTGAGTGCGTCCAGAAAGCTCCTGTTTTCAACCCTAAATAATTCACTTATTTCCTTTTGGTTCCATTTGATGCCTCCATTGATTCTACTCTGAAATCCCATTAAAACAGAAAAAAAGAAGAACTTCTTTCTCAGTTCCTTTTTTCACCAAGTGAGACTTTGCTATCTCCCCTGAAAATCTAACACATGGAACTTTTGCTTCAGAGGCCCCACATTTATTCATACACTCTAGTGCACTCCAACTGTATGTATAAGACAGATAAGAACTTGTTTCTGTAGCAGTTATTCATAGAGTCAAGGAGTCTGGAAGAATGCTATTCTTAACTCCAAACATGTTACACTGAATTCATCATAAAGAAATTCTCTTCTAAAAATATCCTTCAAAGGTAAATGGTTTAGTACTGGATAACCAGTGGCCTTCAGTTTATATGACAACCCAGCTTGTGATGTGCAGTTTTTCATTCATTATTCAAGACCACACAGATTCACTTTGAGGACATCAGTGAAAGAAAACAGGGTGTGCTGAGACGACAGCCAACCTGAACTAACTGAGACAAAGGACTTACAAAAAGGAATAGAAAGCAGTCAGATTACACAGTTACTTTACCCATTACATATTCAACAGAAAATGCTTCAGATATGTGAGATGCCAATAATAACATGCAAGATAACATATGTTCACTATTATTGCATTACACAATATAGTCACTCATTCAACTTCCATACCAACTTATATCAATATTGAACTACTGAATGTACAGGCCAATCCAAGCAGCTTCAGGTGCACAGCAAGATCTAAACCTAAATAGGGTTTCATTTTCTACACATTTTATATGTCAATTTATAAGTGCTATTTGATCCAGAATGTATGTTACCGGGTCTTGAGAAGAAATCCAAAGAACCCTTACAATAAATACAAATACAGACACTACCAGAATGTGCAGACTTCAAATGGACTTGGACTGGGCTGGGATTCAAACCTAGTACTGTGAGGACTGAGGCACCAAAGTTTCCTACTGTGCCATCCAGAAATAATATCAATTGAACGGAAAAGAAACAAGAGAGTAATTAATGTAACATCACTTACATTTTTCAAATAGCTGACAGTTTCAATTCAACACATTACAGATTACAGGCTTGTTAGACAACTGTTGCTGATATTATCAACAAAGACAGTAAAAAAGAAAAGTGAGAATCTGACTGTAGTCTCAGGCAAACTAATTCTTCAAATCAACACATAGTATGAAGTCTCTAATACATTAGATTTTAGAACATTAGAACAATTGTGGCAAGAACAAGCCATTCCGTCCAACAAGCTTGTCCATTATATACACTGTCACAAAAACGAGACATAAACAGATAAAGGTTTGGGGCGGGAGTGGTATGTGTCTCACCGCTTTTAATTTCAGGTCAGTCCCGCCCCAGTATCACCAGATGTGGAGGATCAGGGAGGATTGCCACGGTTAATTTCCGAACTGATCCTCCGTAGCTGATAACACAAGCGGCGGTCCTGTACCAGCAGGTTTCCCCGTGGACTCTGGTTATACCGGCTTTAAATTTCAACCACTGTTGCGGTAGCACAAATCGGCAGGCAACAATGGAAATGTTGCTGCCGGTATCGAACAGAGCAGACGTTTTATACCCGTTAACGATCACCGCGCCTGTGTGTGGGACCGCCAACGGGTTTATCAGAGCACACCAACCCCTCCTCCCCCTCCACCTGCATTCCACCTTATTCCCAAGTGTTTTGCGCGCCCGCGGCCCTGGGGACGCCGGCACAAGCTCTAGATTGTACAGGGGGGGGCTAGGTTTTGGGACGAGTTTGGTCAAAGGACGGTTCAGCTCCCCCAGATTGTGAGGCCATCCTTTGTCTTTCTATGAGCTCTGCCATGTTTTTAAATTCTCTACCCCAGACCGGCTGGGTGAAGCCCCAGGGTAGTGTGTCCAGAAGCAAGTAGCAAGCCACCTGCTCTATTATTTGAGAGGGCTTCAGTTCCTGCTTCCGTAGCCGCCACCCTACCTTTGCCCCCAGGGATCAGGCTTGTTGAGGGATCGGCCGCTCTGGGTCGAACCTCCAGTTTTTCAGGTTACTCACCTACCAGTCTGGGGCACCCCTAGGTGGAAATCGAGGTTCTGGCTTCACAGGGAGGTGGGCACTCTCCTCCGAGAGAGCATAAACAGCCCTCTTTGCCTCCCCCTTCCGAAGCAGCCCAACTCTGTGAGCCCCTCCCGAACACTCCCTGACATGCCTAGGTTGCCTAGTGGAGCATGCCGGGAGCAGAGCCTGTACTGGGCCACTGTGAAACACGGGACACCCTCCCCGCCTGGAAACTCGGCCCGGTACGCTCCCACCTGGATGTGTTGCAGGTCCTGTCCCCTACTCTTCCAGGACTTCTCCATCCTGCCGACTACGCCAATGTCACAAAAACGAGACATAAACAGATAAAGGTTTGGGGCAGCCACCCATATAATATGGTATCCCGGCTGCAAAAGTCGTTTTTATCAAATAATCAGCACTGAAGTACATGCAACTGAGTCCAGAACAAGACTGAGGGAAAAGGGAAAAAGGGCAGGCTTTTAAAGGGGAAGACTGGAAGTGAGGTCATAGGGATCGGGCACATGTTCATCGATCATTGGATCAAGCCCAGATGTGACATCAGAGGGGCCGGAGCTGGTAAGGTCTACTTCCATTGGCTCGGTCCCGGAAGTGACGTCAAGAGAGCCAGGTGGAATCTCCCGGGAATGGCCTACAGGAAAGGGAGAAAAAGAGTCAGTGTACTCTGCCACATCCTGGCATGCCTCAGAACTGCCTTCACTCAAGCCCTTTAGCTGCCTCCCATGCACACGTGTGTGACAACACCTATATTGTCCAAAATAACATCAAGATCAGAAGGTCACTAAAGTCCTACTTTATACAATACTAGAAATTTATTTCATGTGTCTGTGGTTCTTTTGTGAAGAAAAACTTGATGATCTTTGTGCAAAATTTGTCCATGCAGGATTTATTTGAAAGTAACAGCTGGGATTCACTGTAGTACAGTAATTTCTTTTAAACACTTTTATCACATCATATCCAGTTTTTGTTTGCTTAAACTGAAACGTTTTGTCCTTCAAATACTCCTCATAGCTCATACATCTCAGTCCTGGAATCAGCCAAGTCACTCTTCTTTGGGCTTTTGCTTGTGCTGTTGTGTCTTTTTTGTTATGTGTGTGTATGTGTATGTGTCTGAAAAATGACTAGAAACTTGTCCAGGTTCGGTTGCTACCTTCCATCAAATGATCTTGTCATCCTTTAATGTACTAAGCATGTGTGGAAAAAAGATTCATGACTTATAGAGCTGACGCTTTTACCTGAAGCAACATACAAACTGCAAGTGCTGAGTGCATCATCTAATCTGCAACATAGTGCTATTCTGTTCATTATTGGTTTCTGGCTTGTGCTTCATGATTCTGGGATTGGCTTTGGATTGGCTTTCATAACCTTCAAGTGGAATGAATAGGTTTGGTAAAGGATGAGTGTATAGTATAATATTTTCTTATCTAATAAGCCACACTACCTAGCATTAAATAGAATCTTTGTGTATAAACAATTTCAGACAATTATATTTGGTAGGGCAAGAGGCGTGGTGGTACAAAGGTTATCTCTGTGCTGTCACCGCTTCAGTATCTGGCTTATTTAATGTCTCTAAAATGGCACAATATGGGTTTGTGCCGTAGTTTACCCTATGAGGGAGAGGTGCTCTATCTATTTTTAGTTCCTATTATATACTCATTGTTGTCGAGAAATATTTACCCCTGAAAGAAATGTGATTATCTGACACAGTAAATGAATAGATGAGTGTTAAACTAAAGGAAATATACTGTACAAGCATAGGTAAACTGATCATCAATTATCAATTAAAGTTTTATACCTACCTTTTTCAGTTCAGTAACACAGGCTGGGAAATACCTTGAAGAGAGTAACTGCCATTACAGTACACAGAGGGCAAATGACATTGCAAAAATGTTTGCTCTTCTGAAGTGTTATGTTGGTATATGATAAAAACATTGGCAATATGAGAATGTCTGAATGAAGAAAGACAAAGCAGTAGGTACCGTGGCCTAGCGACAGGGCGGGATTTAGACACAGTGAGGCCCTACGCTATGGGAAGCTCTAGAGGCCCCATCTGGCAAGTGTTAAAAGAGAGTAAAGACGTGCAGCAGTTGAACTTGGCAAGAATGCTGCCAAACCTGTGTGGGGGTGGGGTAAGAGTTTCTCTGTTAGAACTTTTAATTACTTAGTTTTTTTTAATAAGAAAAATTAGTTCCTGCTCAGTTACTAAATTTAATCCCCAGACATTAAATACTGTTGTAAAGTTGTAATTGTCAGAAAAGTTTATTTAATTTGCAAACTTTAACATGATTATCATAAATGGAACATACGAAATCAATTAGTTCACAACATTTCTGTTGTTTTTGTTAACAAGATTCAGTTCCAGCTAAGCACGAAAGCAAATCTAGGGCTAGTATTTGCTTGAAGAGTCCAGTGAAGTTGTCATTTTAGCTTGATAGGATGAGAATCAAATCTTTTGAGTACATTTCAGTACAATAATTATTATTTATAATGACAAATCCCAAAGCATCAAGATAAAGGTAAAGATAACAGCAGTTAATGTAGTACACAACAAGAGTTTAAACACAATGATTACTGTTTCTTTTTAATATTTTTAGGTTGTAAATGAAATTGTGATTGTGTATTATCTTGAGGTGTTAATTTTAAAAATGAAATTGTCTGTTCATATCATAACATATAACACTGCCTTTGCATGTATAGAGTACTGTTTCCTTCCATTCATCCATCTTCCTAACCTGCTTATCCAGAGCAGGGTCGCTGAGCAGCTGGAGTCTATCCCAGCAAACATCCTGTACAAAACAGGGGACAGTCCCTAGATGGGGCACTATTCCATTCTAGGGTGAAAACACACACACAAACACTCGCTCACACACACATGGGCCTGTTCTGCAACACCAATCCACCTAACCTGCATGCCTTTGAACTGTGTCCTATGAGAGATTTATATGCAGTAAATTAATTGTGTTCATAAGAATTACATATGAACTCTTTGAAATCACTTTAGATTTTTTTGTGTCCTGTGCCTTCTGGCTCACCGGTATGACAACCGCCACCCCCATATATGATATACAATTTAATAAGTCTTGATGTCTAGTTAGGCAGGATGTGCAGTTCACGGATTTTTGGCCCTCTGGACCAGAAAAAACACATATTTTTTGGTAATTTGTGAACCATATTTTAAGCAGGAAATCACATACTTATTATAAGGAGTAAACCAATTGGTGTCTTAAGCAAAAAAGATCAGAAGAACTTGTGCATGCCACATGAGCTGACCCCAGGGGTTCACTCTTTAACAGGATATGAGGGGTCAAAGTTACCCCTTTTCACAAAACTTAGAAAAAATTAGGATTTGTAATATAGACATATGGAGTATCATGTCATGCTATTTTAAGGTTGTTAATCACAAATATGATATTTCTTTGTTATTTAATTCTTTACTGGTGGTTCTAGCCCTCTAAAGTACATTCCCACAAGGTTAAAAATGACAAATTTTAATCCTAAACATGTGGAGTTATCGTTTTAGACTATTTCAAGGTCAGTGACTACAAATACGTTATTTTTGATCCTTTACTAGCCATCTATGGATCTCTATCAGAGGTAGAAAAATGACAAATTTCAATTATGATTGGGTATATTTAAATTTTAAACATTAGACTGAAGCACACATTATTTGAAATGTTTGGTGCAACTATTGTTGTTTATTATGTACTTCTGCCTCATGAAGTAAATCATTACATTTCTTATGAATATTCCAAATTAGGGTGGCATGCACAAATTCAGACTTTTTAAACTTTAATATCGTTAAGAAATAGATTCACTGTGTTTTTTGTGATTGTTTATCAAGTGACATATTTTAACCTGTTTTGGATAACAAAAGGTGCCCTTCATTTGTGACACAGTCCTCCATGCAGTGCAAAAAACATGCTCTTCTTTTGCAGATGGCATCCAATGATGCCCATGGAAGTTGGAGATGATTCGCATCCGAGTTATATAAAATATTTGAGTACAACTATAGTCTGATGATCCAGTTAACTATCACGGCAGTATAATTTACCCACACAAGTAACAGGACCTTTCTTTACAACAGACCACTGTTCCTATTTTTGAAACAGCTTGCATTTAATGTGTAATTTACTAAACAATACTTAAAAAGTTTAGTTTTTCAGATTGGGGGTAACATTCTTAAAATAGGAGGAAATTGGATTGCTGATTGGGAAGGGATTTTCACTAAAATACCTGGCACTTAATTACGGAAATATGAGCTGTATCGGAGGGCTTAATTTAAGGAGAATTGCCAATATGAAATTTTAATAAAATTTAACAAATACAATTTTCAGAGTGTGAGGCTCAATGCTGTAGCAGCCGATCCAGCCAGGCGCTGGACTCAAAAAGAAAGAGCGTGTAAGAAACACGGAACGGACAAGCTGTGCGACTCGCTAAGCAAGTTCATTCGCATTCTCTAGTCATACAACATATTTCATAACAAATATATTTAACTCTGCAACTTGTTACATTTTGTTCTTAAATGTCCACATTTCAATAAACGCGAGTAGATCTTTTTTTCAATCCCCGAGCCTTTTCTAAAAACATTATGTATGAATTATAGCCTTTTTTTACACATCTTTATTTTTATCTTTAACTTACTATATGGAGGAGAGGAAACATCATGTTAATACGTGAATGTGATCGTTTTTATTGAGCGTTTGCATTTTTCAGGCGCTTACATTCTTTACCTTTTCGAGACACAAGTTCGTTCCAAAGGCCCGGCGAACGGAATTTGGCGGGCGTAAAGACCTGCGCGCCCGACCGCCCCCTTCCTCCCAGCGACTGCGGCGCGAGGACACGGACTTATTTGGACTGCGAGTTCTGCTGCTCGTCAACAGTTGCAGAAATGGCGGAAGGGGAGTTGGATGTGGATTCGTTGATCTCCAGGCTGCTTGAAGGTGAGGGGCGTTTTGCTTACCATGCTTATTGAGATTCAGAGCGTTTCGTTACCTGGAATTTGCGTAAGGCATGTTAAGAATGGTTTCGGCAGAGGCAGTTGGGGGGGCGGGCGCGGGCCAAGGGACGGTTAATAATCCTCGGGCTTTAGTGATGGATCGTCCCGGGCGCTTCCTGTCCCCGCCTGCCAAAATAACACTAAGGCTCCATGCTGATGCACTCTACTGTACTCGTGTGTACTTAGCCTTTTCATTTGCGCCGTTGCCACCTAACAACTTGCACTTGTGGTCACGTCGTGGATGCTTTTTCTGCTTTTAACGCCACTGCCAATGGCGTGCCTTGCTTGAATTTAACAAAAGAAAACATAATTTGGGTCAAGGTAGAGAGATACATAGAGATTTATGATGTAAGCTACACTAGACACGGTTTATCCTTGGGGGTGTTATGAAAAAAATAAAATTTTATGTATATATATATATATATATATATATATATATATATATATATATATATATATATATATATGTGTGTGTGTGTGTGTGTCTCGATCGTTCTGAATACGCCGTACCTTGCAAAATTGTTTCTTGCTTACTGATGAAGGGGTGTCCCGTCGATGACTGTCTTCTGCACTGCGTTCGTTTTTAGGACGAGCGGTTAAGAAGATGGATATGTGCGATCCTGGAATAAAGCATACAATATTTTAAAGAAGTAACACTAGGTATAAAACCTGTAATCATACTATATGAGAAACGTGGGCATTGAGTGTTGTTTTTTTTCTGCGGTAATATTCCTGCATGGGCAATAGTTTAAAACGTTTTTGAAAATGTAGAAGGATGCACGCAATTATGTCATTCCTTGTCTGCTTTGATCTCCATCTTCTTCTGTAAACACTGCAACTTATGTGTTCTTTTGGTTATCTTTATTCTCG
Source organism: Polypterus senegalus (assembly GCF_016835505.1). Classification (NCBI taxonomy): domain Eukaryota; kingdom Metazoa; phylum Chordata; class Cladistia; order Polypteriformes; family Polypteridae; genus Polypterus; species Polypterus senegalus. The sequence goes on along the minus strand of NC_053164.1, from coordinate 81,076,307 downwards.
TAGTCCTTTTTAATACGCTGGAAAGATACCAGGAAATTACACCGTTATATTTATGTGGACTCATTGAAGTACCAGCGTAGTATGCCTAAAAAACAGCACTGAAGTTATCGGGGAAGAAGTCAGAATTTACGTTAGCCATCAAAATTCAGGTTGTTCATTAAGGGACGATTTACTTCATGAGATTCTAGTACATAATAACAATAGTTGCGTTGAATGTGTAAAATATTAAAAAGTGTGCCCTCATATTAAAAGGTTTAAAGTCTAAAAATTCTTGATTGTCATAGATGTACTGAGAAGTGAATTAAAATGACACCTTTTATTGGCTAATGGAACAGATTACAATATTCAAGCTTTCGAGGCAGTTCAGGCCCCTTCCTCAGGAAAGTTGTAGTGTAATAGAAGAAATATAACATTGATAACTGCTGACCTTGTAGTAGTCTAAAACTATGCCCCACATGCTTATGCTTGAAATTAATCATTTTAATCCTCAGGGAGTGGTCTGTTAGATGGTTCGGACCTGTAAAGAATCAAATATCAAAATATATTTGTAATTAAAACAGCATTCCACATACCCATGTTGCTGATACCCATTTTTCTTTCAGTTTTTTCTGAAAAGGAGTAACTTTGGCTGTTATCTGGAAGATAATTCAAAGTGTTAATAAGTAAGTCTTATGAACGCAACACAATGTTACATTAATTCAAATTTGGTAATTTTTACACTTTTAATCACCCAACATTGTTTTTATTGATAAAATTCTAAATTGTTCCAAGTTAAAGGACAGGATGGCAGATGCTACAGCATCAGAGTCTTGCGTTTAGATTCTGGCCCAGGAACTGCTTGTATGGCGTTTGCACATTCATCCCATTCCTAGAAGGTTGTTTCTCAGCATACTCCTGTTTTCCTTATATATCTCAAAAAATGCATATTAGGTTATTAGGAAAATCTGTAAGTGTTGTGTGTGTGTGTGTGTGGCCCAGTGTTGGACTGGCGCCACATCCTGACGTGTTTCCTACCTTGTTTCAATGCTGCCAGTATTGCCTCCTGGCTTCCTATGACCCTGAACTGCATTTTATATTATGTTACTATTTTCTGAATGTCAAGTCTTTTCAAGTGAAAATGCCTATCATTGTATTAAACAAAGTTTTAGGTATATGAAAAATGTAAATTCAAATACTGAATTCAGCAAAAAAAGGATAAAATAGCTGCAAACAAAGATGATATAGAAAAAACCAGATGGCACTGGTTTAAGTGACAATGTATTTCTTTTTGATGAAGCAGCGGGGTCATCAGAGAGTTAGAATATAGATCACAAAGAAGCCTCAAGACCATACATAATGAGGGAGTTTTAGACAGATGATGATACAAAGCTTTAATAAGTGTTGTGATAGACAACTGGGGTTCTTACCCGGCTGGGACACCTTGCTGAGGGAAGGACCAGGGTAGAGAGCATGTACAGGACGTTGCTTACCCTTGAACGGCAGAGGGCAGCCCCCTTGCTTGGCACAGTGACATGGGCTTGAAGTTTGGACGCCCAGCCCCACTAGGGTTCGTGGTTACTTCCAGGAGGCACTAGGAGAACCGTGGAGCCCTTTATTGAAGCACTTCTGCCACATCCAGAAGTGCTGCCAGAAGGAAATAATAGGACATCTGGAGCACTTCCAGGTGCTTTTTAAAAGAAGCTGCATCACTCCATTCAGGGGACCAGAGTCTGGAGGAAGAGAATGAAGCTTGCCAGTGGAGGAGGAAGGAGAAAGAGACAGAGATGATAAAGTACTGTGTGCTGATGTTGTGCTATAGACTGTGCTTTGTGCTGTGCAGGTGGGGAACAAAGGAAAAACATTTCCCACTGTAAAATAAACATGTGCTGTGCTGGGATTTGTCCTAGTGTCCGTCTGTGTCAGATTTGGGTGGCTGTTGTGCCTCCTGATTTTCACAGCGTTTATTAAGAATGCTGATTTTGGGGGGCTTTACATGACAGAACTATTTAAGGCAATCTCAGTGCGATATTGTCAGTTCTTTGTTGGATAATATAAAGCAGATACACATGAATTCTCAAGTATGTCTGAGTGATCTTCAGCCTTGCATTTGCGCTCTTATAAAGTAGACACATTGAAAAATAGACAATATGAAAAATATATTTACATTTATTCCTTCTACAGTACAAGAATATTTGTTAAACACATCTTTAGAAACAGAACTCTCGTATAGTTATTTCATTGTAAAAAGACTGTTATAATGTAGTACTGTTCTCATATTAGAAACGTTTGTGTGAGAATACCAGTGAACCTTGACCATGGACTCCAGTGCAGCATTTGTCTGCCAGACAGCATTAAAAGTCATGAATAAGTACATTTCTTAGGCTTACTGTTTCTTGCAAAATTTCAGTAAGTTAGAGAATTCTTTTAATTAGTAATCCTTGAGCTGGAGTGTAGTTCTAATGTTCTATATATTTTTTAGCATCCTTCACTCTTGGAGGATTCCTGCATGTTTTTACCAAGTGTGTTTGCTGGAAGCTGATGCAGTAATTGCTTTGTTGTAAAGCTGAAATGATAACATTTTAGATCTACTATCAACTGAGAAGTCACATAATTGAAGCGTCCTTTTTAGGCAGTGTTTTATTAGAATGGTTCTGCTTGGTACAAAATTGTGATCGGTCAGGCTGGCACAGAATCTGTGTAATATGGTATAAGTTACATTAAGAGTGTTCTCTGGTGAATCTGATGTAAAAATTAAAAGAAATGTTTTATTCCAATGTAATCAACATATTTTCTATACTGTATAGAAAATTAAATTTTTTTTAGATAAAAATGCTGAGTTATTAAAAAGGAAACTTGAATTAACACAAGTAAACATTTTTAAGCTTATCCTAATTAAACTTTTAATATGTAGTTAAGTAGTTGTTTTAGCTGTTGCTGTATTGTCACATTTACAGAGTGTAGTCCTATTTTGGCTTGCATGTCCAGCCATCATGGAACATGTCGCTACTGTCTGGCACCTTGATACAAAAGAATGTATTAAAGTGCATAACTCCATTTTATTCATTAGTAAACACAAATATAATTACTTTTACTTTTTAATATATTTTTAAAAGTTCAGAGAATTTTTGGTAGTTGATTTATTTGCAACATATGATGAAATGTATACTTAGTGATTTATTTTTTAGAACTATATATTTGCATTTATTAAGATGATAAATATATTTTACTAAAAGGATTCATTTTGATGAAGTATTAAATATAAAGTCATGAAAAAATTTGGGAACCCCTCTTAATTCTTTGGATTTTTGTTTATCATTGGCTGAGCTTTCAAAGTAGCAACTTACTTTTAATATATGACGTGCCTTATGGAAACAGTAGTATTTCAGCAGTGACATTAAGTTTATTGGATTAACAGAAAATATGCAATATGCATCATAACAAAATTAGACAGGTGCATAGATTTGGGCACCCCAACAGAGATACTGCATCAATACTTAGTTGAGCCTCCTTTTACAAATCTAACATCCTCTAGATGCCTCCTATAGCCTTTGATGAGTGTCTGGATTCTGGATGGAGGTGTTTTTGACCATTCTTCCATACAAAATTTCTCCAGTTAAATTTGATGACTGTCGAGCATGGACAGCCTGCTTCAAATCATCCCATAGATTGCCTATGATATTCAAGTCAAGGGACTGTGAAGGCCATTCCAGAACATTGTACTTCTCCCTCTGCATGAATGCCTTTGTAGATTTCAAACTGTGTTTTGGGTCATTGTCTTGCTGGAATATCCAACCCCTGCGTAACTTCAACTTTGTGACTGATGCTTGAACATTACCCTGAAGAATTTGTTGATATTGGGTTGAATTCATCCGACCCTCGACTTTAATAAGGGCCCAAGTCCCTGAACTAGCCACACAGCCCCACAGCATGATGGAACCTCCACCAAATTTGGCAGTAGGCAGCAGGTGTTTCTCTTGGAATGCAGTGTTCTTCTTCCACTATGCAAAGCACTTTTTGTTATGACCAAATAACTCAATTTTTGTCACATCCATCCAAAGCACTTTGTTCCAAAAATGAATCTAGCTTGTCTAAATGAGCATTTGCATACAACAAGCGACTCTGTTTGTGGTGTGAGTGCAGAAAGTGCTTCTTTTTCATCACCCTGCCATACAGATGTTCTTTGTGCAAATTGTGTTGAATTGTAGACCGATGTACAGATACACAATCTGCAGCAAGATGTTCTTGCAGGTCTTTGGAGGTGATTTGTGGGTTGTCTGTAACCATTCTTACAATCCTGTGCATATGCCGCTCCTGTATTTTTTTCTTGGCATGCCAGACCTGGGTTTAACAGCAACTGTGCTTGTGGCTTTCCATTTCCTGATTACATTCCTTACAGTTGAAACTGACAGTTTAAACCTCTGAGATAGCTTTTTGTAGCGTTCCTCTAAACCATGACACTGAACAATCTTTGATTTCAGATCATTTGAGAGTTGCTTTGAGGATTCCATGCTGTCACTCTTCAGAGGAGAGTCAAAGGGAAGCACAACTTGCAATTGACCACCTTAAATACCTTTTCTCATGATTAGGCACACCTGTCTATGAAGTTCAAGGCTTAACGAGCTAGTCCAACCAATTTGGTGTTGCAAGTAGTCAGTATTGAGCAGTGACATGCATTCAAATAAGCAAAATTACAAGGGGACCCACATTTATGCACAGCCAGTTTTTCACATTTAATTTAATCTTTGCTTGGAAAACACCCCAGTACTCAGATGTTCCTAGGAAATGAAAGACATACCACTGTTATCTTTTTTTTTTTTTTTTTGGAAAGTAAATTATTTTGCAGACTGAGAGGGGTTCCCAAACCTTTTCATATGAATGTATGTGTGAGCATCTGATATTCTCTTACCAATTTAAAAAAAAAACACTAAATTTACAAATACACTGATGCATTAGGGCTTGTTTATACTTCATGCCAAATGCGTATGCGCACACATCATGGCTGCCACACGTTCCCAGTGTTCATTTGATGTGTCCTCTGAAGCTAATGTGATGCGTGTGCGAGTTGCAGTACCAGCAAAAAGTGGGCGGGGTTGGTGGCGTGCGCGGTGTGATAAAAGTTGAAATGTGACGTCAGAGTCTCAATTTACTATCTACATGTGACAGAAAGCCACTTTGAGGATGCTGCAGGATCAATGTGTGTGCTTTGATGTTTAATGAATGGTTCTATGTGGTGAAACAAAATGCTAACATACAAATACATTCATGGTGCTTTTATATTTAAGCGTTGCGTATGCCCTAACATAATGACACGATACATTTTAAAGTTGCATGAGAATGTACAGCAGCATATTTGAGCCCTAGAGAAAAAAATTAAGAACATGGAGAAAGATGTATTTTGTGATCATAATTGAAATTTCGGCTTTAATCTTGAAATGTCCACTTTAACCTTGTAGTTTACTTTAAACTCATTTACTTATTAAAGTAGACTGTCGTAATCATCATCTTAAAACCGACCCAGTTGTTAATCACTACGTGCTTCTGGGGCTTCCTCCTGACCTGACAGCAGCAGCAAGAAACCATAGATCACCACACAGAACACATTAAATTTATGATATTCCAGCTCTCTGCACATTTAGAATCCTTAGATTTGTACTTGATGATAAAATGCATTAAAGTATGTATGTTACCTTTTACAGATAAATCGTTAACTTTGTTTAAATAAAGAATATTGTTAATAATTACGCAAATGGCGGCGACACGGTGGCAGAGCAGTAGCGCTGCTGTCTCGCAGGGAGTCACATTGCTGGTGTTCCCTTCCTGGAGTTTGCATGTTTCTCTGGTGGGTTTCCTGGAGGGTGCTCCGGTTCCCTTCCAAAGACATGATGGTTTGGGGATTTGGTGATGATAAAGCAGTGCTAATGTATGTGTGTGCTTGTATTCACCTTGCGATGAGGTGATGCCCCTGTCCAGGGATTGTTTTGTCCTCATGCCCGATGCTAGTTGGAATGGGCACACCCCTGGCTTGATGGATTTAATCATTGAAAACCCATCTTTTTCAGAGAAATTGTGGCAAGGTGTCCTCGGAATTTAATGGATGTTTCAGGCAATTCACAACACAGCAAAGCTGAACCTGTTCTCATCGTGATGATATCTTGCACTGCCACCTGGTGGAATCTTCCAGATTTATGTAAAGTACTGCGTGCAAATATAAACCGTAAAACGCTTGCGTAGCAGTAGCATCTGCTGGAGCATGCGTCGTGTGAAGTATAGACCTGGTCTTAGACTTAAGAATCATTTTCAGGTTCTAGTGAAATGGACTGTGAGTTCTAAGAAATCTAAGTTGAATATAAATATTTCAAAATGTTTAGAGAAATGAATTGGGCGCAATCTTCAGAAAAGTTCATCTCCATTAAGAGGAAGAGACCGCTGTAAGCAGGATTATGGAGCTGAAGTTGGAAGCAATTATTGAACTGTCAGAGTTGGTAAAAATGTACTGACTCAGACAAAATGTTAATTGTAACATAATGTTAGTTTTCATATATATATATATATATATATATATATATATACCTATCAACATCATATATACACACACATACATACATAGATACACACACACAAATTATATGTGTGTGTGTGTATATATATATATATATATATATATATATATATATATATATATACACACATACATATACTTGTGTGTATGTTTGTATGTATGTGTGTATAGGTTTGGTCACTGAGTGCAAGGGAAAAATAATAAATTATAGTCTATAAGTTATTAAACAGTAAAACATTAACGTTTTAAGAAGTACAGGTACATTGAAATTACATTTTCTATGTGAACGTTCAAATTTGTGCCTCTGGTAATGTGCCTTACCGGCATTTAAAGAAAATTAGTTTTGTGTCCTCTGCAGTGTTAAGAGAAAGGCTTTGGTTTGGGATAAAAGGAAAAAGGTGTAAAGAAAGGAAAGTTGCCTTTTCTTTTATATAGTATAGAGAGATGTGTTCGCTGGCGTTATGATCGCCTTTTGGGGACAGTCGCGGTGGGTCTTGTGTAGACTGGTGAGGCGTCCCGCCATTAATCGGCTGTGATGGCACTGTCAGTCCTCCACTCGTGTGCGTGTCTTCATAATTCGAGGTGAGGACCTGATAATCGATACGCAAAAGAAAGTGTGAATCGCCTTAATATTATTTTGCCGTGGTGTAGAAAAGGGGTCCCGTGTTTGCACTTGTCTGGGCTATAGCGCAGGGGAGGATGAAAAAATTAAAAGTGCTCACTTTGACTTAAGGCAGAAGCGCAGTCAGCGTCTCAAAGGCCGGCACAGCTATGCACGCAGCGCTGGCTGCTCGACTTTTGCTGGGCAGGAGACCCCAGTTTTTGCAGACACGTTCATGATATCAAAAGTCTCAGCACTCTTTGGAGGTCATTCATATATTATATATATATCAAAATACCAGCGCCTAGCGGAGAAGTAGTGTGTTAAAGAAGTAATGAAAAGAAAAGGAAACATTTTAATAATAACGTAACATGATTGACATTGTCATGAGTGTTGCTGTCATATATATGCCTGCCTAAATAAGTCACCCTCGCTTTGCTCTTACTTTTTACCGTTCATTTAATCATGGCTAGTGGCGGAAAAATTATAAAATGGAAGGAGGATGGCTTTACCAAAACAATTATTGATGGCGAATCGATTATTCATAAAGCTTGAATTGGTGATCTGTTTTTCTGTGTTAACCTCATATTTTTCATACTTCTTCTCAAACTAAGGTGGTGCGAGGGTAAAATGAATCGGATGCTGATCAATGTAATCGTGTACCAGGAAATCATGCATTGACAAAAGCTCCCCTTTGCTTGTAATGCAAAGTGTGATTAAATGCATTATTTTTAAGCGTTATGGAGCACATGCATGAAGCTTCTCAGCTGTGCTTGTGCTAAGAAAAGGAAAGATTTTAAAAATAACGTAACACGATTGTCAATGTGACCTTTTGTAAGTAGTGCCTGGAGGATTCAGTGTGTAGAAACTCTAGAGACAGCGTGTGTATTAACTTGTGGATTTTTCTGTGAGTATTTGGTGGCAGTCTGAAGTTGCTTCGAAGACAGCGCTGAGCTCAGCTCAGAGCAAAATGAGGTGGGAGGGAGATGATGACGTGACTCCCCACCCGCCTTAACTGTCAATCCCCACAAACACAGTCTCGGAATTTGCATAAGCACACCCCTTCACCTACAATTTTAACTTAGTTACAAAGTGATCAAAACTCTCGTTTATATCCTCGTCCTCTCATTAAACTTGTATCCGCATTACCTGTGGGCATGTGAAGCGCCAGGTAGCCTGTCTATGAACTTAATTTAAAGTTTAGGTTTACACCTTGCTTTCTTTCGAGCTGGCAGCACTCATGAATATGGTAGTATATGTCACTTTCGCTCACTTCTTATTGTTTAGCTGCCTTCTCAATTATATAATGCATGTTTTCTTAAGCGCTTTTGGAGGTCTTCCTGGTTTTCTACGCACTGCGTTGACAGTCAGTTCACGTGATTACGTGGGAGGCGTGATGATGTCACACAAACTCCACCCCCCACGTCATTCCAGCTCAACTCCATTACAGTTAATGGAGAAAAATACCTTCCAGTTATGACCATTAGGCGTAGAATTTCGAAATGAAACCTGCCCAACTTTTGTAAGTAAGCTGTAAGGAATGAGCCTGCCAAATTTCAGCCTTCTACCTACGGGAAGTTGGAGAATTAGTGATGAGTGAGTGAGTGAGTGAGTGAGTGAGGGCTTTGCCTTTTATTAGTATAGATATCTATACTAATAAAAAGCAAAGCCCTCACTCACTCACTCACTCACTGACTCATCACTAATTCTCCAACTTCCCGTGGGTGGAAGGCTGAAATTTGGCAGGTTCATTCCTTACAGCTTCCTTACAAAAGTTGGGCAGGTTTTATATCGAAATTCTACGCGTAATGGTCATAACTGGAAGCAGTTTTTTCCATTTACTGTAATGGAGATGAGCTTGAACGCCGTGGGGCGGAGTTTCATGTGACATCATCACGCCTCCCACGTAATCACGCAGTATAGAAAACCAGGAAGACCTCAAAAAGCTGAAGAAAACATGCATTATATAATTGAGAAGGCAGCTAAACAATAAGAAGCGGCGAAAGTGACATATACAACCATATTCATGAGTTCTGCTACTCGAAACAAAGCACGATGTAAACCTACACTTTAAATTAAGTTCATAGACAGGCTGCGCTGGCGTTTGTAATTTAGTGCCTGCCCATATAAGGCCGTCCGTCAGCGGCAATCCAATAGCAAACTCCCACTAAATATTCACGGGTGAAGGACTGTGTTTATGGAGAGGAAGATGAGATGGTCAGGGTGGTGTTTGACACAAACTCAGCGAAACTGCGAGAAAGTTTTAAGTGCCAGGACTAAGGTAACATTAAATACAGCCATGGACATAGCACGAGATGGCACCAGCACAGCTGGGAACCTTCGATGCATGTACACCGAGTGGCTCACGTGAACTGGCGCAGTGCACAGATAAAAGCAACAGTTCCAAAGAGCTGAACAAAACCGAATTACACAATTGAAAAGGCAGCAAAAAATATGAAGCGTCTGATAAGCATATTCATAAATCCAGCTACTGCGGAAACAAAGCACACGTTGGAAAAAGTCAATGTCCCGCTAAAGGAAGACAGTGTAAAAAAAACCCGTGCATGCAGTGTGTCAGGTCTCAGATAAAGAAGAAGACGAGCTGTTTATTGATGCAGTAAGAAGCGAATCGATGAATGAAACCTGTCATCTTTACAGCGATTGACAAACACGGAATGTAACTTGAACACAACACATCCTACAAATACGAACCTGATTGAAAGAAATAATGATAATCAAATCCTTGATGACAGCAACACTCAGTAACACTCACAAAACAAATACTGTATATTGACAGTCATGTTACGTTATTTTTAAAATGTTCCCTTTTCTTTTCTAGCTTTTTAACACACTACTTCTCCGCTGCGAGACGCGCGTATATATATATATATATATATATATATATATATATCCGATCTACATACTCGAATAATGGATACTTTATTCACCATCAATGATTGTTTTGGTAAAGCCATACTCAGTGTATTCATTAGATGAGCGGTAAAAAGTAACAGCGAGGGAGGATGCAGGCTGTAGTGGCGTCAACTCTATCTGAATTGCGCGATCACATTTGAAAAAATATATCTTTTCAAGTTCTATTTAGTCCATATGTGTCAAACTCAAGGGCGGGCCACATCCGCCCGGTGTAATTATATCCGCCCGAGATCATTTTATATACTGTATTATTGTTATTAAAGCCGGGTATATGAAGCGCTGGTAACACAATAAACTACAGATCCCATAATGCAGCGCTTCAGCCGCCTTGCCGAACAAGTTATTGCGAAGCTAGCTCACACGATGCTGAAGAGAAAAGTTGATTCTGAAAATAGAGCCTTTAAAAACCGATGGGAGGCTGAGTATATGTTTACTGAACCCGTGTGTCTCATTTGTGGAGCTAATGTGGCTGTAATTACAGAATTTAATCTAAGACGGCACTATGAGATAAAACATCAGGGTAACCTGAATGCAATGCAGAAGATACAGAAAGCAGCATAATTAAATAAGAATCTGACACTTCAGCGGACGTTTTACCCGTGCACAATCACAAAGTGATTTCAAGTGAAGCTGCTTTTATGGGAGACACAAATGCACCAGTGCACCTTGCCCCACTTTCCCTGTTGCCAAGTAATGTTAAACCAAGTCGTCACTACGGTGTTCCCAAATACGCACTTTGCTGATAAACTGAGCGCACTGAGTTTGCACGGCGCTTTGGTGACTTTGAAGAACAAAAAAAGTCCGTCTACATGCGGCTCGAACCTTGTGCATGTTTGGTAGCACATATCTGTGTGAGAAGCTCTTCTCAGTGATAAAGACTAACAAAACAGCACACAGGAGTCGCCTCACTGATGAGCACCTGCAATCCATCCTGAGAATCTCCACAACACAGAACCTCACACCAAACAGAAACGAACTTGTTGCCAAAAAAAGATGCCAGGCGTCCAGCTCTAAAATGACATATGAGCAAAGACAACTGAATGATTTGATTTGTTATTGCTGAAAGGAACACATTTTATTTATATTTCCAGGTTTTGTTATGCAGCATGTTCATATTTGAATTTGTATAATTTTGACAGGATATATTTTTATGGAGAGCAAAATCTTTTGGGATATTTAAAATCTAAGTTTATTTTTTATATAAAATTACATAAGAGTAAAGAAATTTGAATGTTTGTTCTTTTAACGTTTACTGTATTTCTAACTTGTATAATTTAGACAGGATATATTTTTATGGAGAGCAAAATATTATAAGTTGTTTAAGGTTTGAGTTGATTTATTCATGAATAATATTCCTGTCTGTTTTTACCATTCCTACCAAAGATATTTCTGTCGACTAAATAAAAATTCCTTCTATTTAAAATTTAAATAGAACTTGAACAAATACGATAGTTCATAATATCCACGCAGACTTGCACGTAAGAGCGGGAGTTATCCGTTTTAACAAGCAGCGTATTGCACTGATACGAAATAGCTGTGTGTGTATATATGTGTGTGTGTATGTGTGTATGTATATGTATATATGTAGATATATATGTATGTATATATGTGTGGGTGTGTATATATATATATGTGTACATGTATAGATATGTATATATATATGTTTGTGTGTGTGTGTGTGTGTGTGTGGAAATATATATGACAACAATGCTCATCACTCACAACAGTGACAAAACAATTACATTGACAATCATGTTACGTTATTTTCAAAATGTTTCCTTTTCTTTTTCATTGCTTCTTTAACACACTACTTCTCCGCCTGTAAGCGGGTATTTTGCTAGTATATATATATACAGTAATCCCTCCTCGATCACGGGGGTTGCGTTCCAGAGCCCCCCGCGATTTTTATAAATCTGCGAAGTAGAAACCATATGTTTGTATGGTTATTTTTATATATTTTAAGCCCTTAGAAACTATCCCACACTGTTTATAAATATTCTCCGCACAGTTCTACGGTAAACCCTCGTTTATCGAGGTTAATCCGCTCCAGAAAGAAAAATGAATTTCCACGAAGTAGAATTCTTTATTTATAAATCTAATATTTTCGCAGTTAGAGCATAGAAAACCTGTTTATGACCTTATGGATTTTTAGAGTTACTTTACATTGTTCAGGTACCCATTTCCTTTATCATTCCAACCATACCCCCATTAACATGTCTATCGAGGTGATCACCATCGATCAAAGAACTGTCACTTACCGAGTGGTTTCCATGCCCGGAGATACCACCTACCTTTTCCATTCTCTGTGTTACATATTGCACAGCCATATCAGGCTCACTCTTGATATCCGGAGGAACATTGTGTCTTATGTATTGAATGACTGGGACAGGTTCAAGGTGTGGACTGATGATGGTACAGGAGACAATTATACTACACAGGAGCACTATAAGAGTGAAATGCTTAAGCCCTTCACCTGTGGTTCTGCATGTGAGTTGATGGCTGCCGCTGAATTGTTCTGTTGTTGCTTTCAAGTGTACTGAAATGGCCAAATATTGTACACCTTTCGACAACCGCCAATGCCTCTTAAACATCTTAGATTCACAGGTGACGATTTCAGTAGTGGACACTTTGATGTTTATGAATGTTTAAACTCTCAAAAGCTGGATGTGAAGTTATCAATGAAACTGGTTGTTTGCTTACAACGCTTGACAGATGCCAAATGTCACTTCAACACAATTCCTGCAAATACTGTCATAATTGAAACAATCCATGAAACTCAAACCGGTTATGACAGCAGCAATCCAAGCTGTGAGATTTGAGGCAAGATTGCTTTTCACATGGCCAACTGTATGTTGCATGCTCAAGAGTAAGCTCAGCGCACAGCTTGGTCATATTACAACTGGAGGGCCAAACTGACAATGTGGTATATAAAGAGATCCTTAACAAATAATTATTGGTATATTTTCCCTCAGTTTAAATAGGTTTAATTTTCTTCTTAATAAAAATTTTAAGGCAGTACTTCGCCGCTGTGAAGCGCGGGTATTTTGCTAGTATATACTAATTCAGTTAAACTATTTTTTAAATTTATGTTGAAGGCTAAATTCTAGTTATTTGCAAATTTCAGAATATTAATTATTTATGGTAGTTTAAACCTCATGCAAAAATTCATAATGGCAAAAAAAAAGACAGCATTTGTTTTTTAACACTTTTTACAGTCACAGCTGATGGATAATCCCGTGTCACTACATTGTAGGAGATAATGGTTAAAATGTATGTCATGCAAATATCTGATTTTGCTGCTCTTAAAGGGATGAAACTACAGGAGAATTAAATATAAAAAGACACTTGCAGCCCTTTCATACCAATAAAGTTAAAAACTATACTTGAAAGAGATAGCAATACATGCATTCCATCAACTTCAAATCTAAAAAAGGATCAGACATCTACTGGACAATACCCTGTTGGGTCCAGGGGCATGAACTGAGAGGTCATATACCCAAGAGAGAGCATCAGCATTGGTGATGTTGAACTTTGAAATTAAAATACTGCAGATCCAAGAACTGTCTAATGATGCATGGACTTGACTTTTTATGCAAACTATTCACTAGAGAGGTGTATGGTCTGTGATGAGCGTAAATAGCAAAGGAGGTTTTCTCTCCGTCTGGGCTTCTTGTTTCCCTGCTGCATACCTTGTCTACCAGTCTAATAGTTTTGGGCTCAGGTAAATCACTGGATGTTCGACACTATCGTCACTTTGGTTCAGCACAGCGCGTAGACTTGTGTCTGAAGTATCAGTCCATAGTACGAAAGACGGAGAAATAAAATGGGTGCTAATGTAAGGGCCTGCTGCAGGTCATGAAATGCAGATTCCACATTATCATCCCATACCACTATAATGGAAGCCCTCTTTTTTGTGAGATCAAGGGCATAGCTCTTTTAGAGAAATGACGAACAAACCAGCAGTAGTATGTCACTAACCGTAAGAAATCTTGAACTTGCCGCTTGGTTCACAGACTGGGCCAGTTTAATATGGCTATACTGTCCCTTCACCAACCATGTATCTCAAATACCTGGCCACTGTAAGTATAAGGGGGAAAAAAAAACACTTTTTTCAGAATTGTCTGAAGACCAGCTTCGCATAGTGACTGAAGCAGAGCTTGGATGTGCTGCCTGTGTTCCTCCCAGGTACTGAAATTGATGACCGTGTCAACGAGGTAGGGAACAACTACAGATATTGTGGGGCTGTAGCAGTTCATCCACCAGATGATGTAAGGTGGTTGGTGCCCTGTTCAATCCCAATGGGAGGACGTGATATATATGCAAAGCGATGCCACGCAAGCATGGCAAAACAACCAGTAGATGTCAAAATACAGAATTTCTGCAAGATTTTTTTTTTTTTTTTAAATGGCTTAAAAGAGGTGGAAAAGTATGACCACTCATGGAAACTGGCTATAGGAGATGTCATCCCTACTTATCCAGAGGTTATTAGAGAGATACTGTAGCTAGAACCTTAACAGGAAGCCAACCCCCCAAGTCGCTGCTTTTTTCTGCACTGGAGCTAATCATCTCAAATTTACTTGTTTCTATCAAGGATGAAGTCGCAGAAGATATTCTGTTTGTAAGATCAAGGTGTTAGTGAAATTTGGATTTGGACTTTTGTCTTTGCACCTTTTCCAAAAACAATGGATAAACATTTTACTCTTATACAAAATTATCTCATTTTAATGTTTTTTTTTTTATTTTTTCTTTTTGGTTCCAGTTCCCAGATGTTGTATTCAAACAATGTTTAATCTTGAAAAGGAAGAGTTATGTACCCAACTGAGATTAGATCTTTTAAAATGATCATTTGTTTAATTGCTTAGAGTGTTCAGTTTTTTAGTTTTAAGTTTAAACTTTGAATTCATTGTATTATGTGGGATGTACTATTTATGAACTAATAACGACAGATTTTTCCTAACTTTCTTTTATAGAATTTAAATGGTTTATGTTATATCTTTTTACTTTGTAGCCTTTTGATAAAAAATATAGCTTCTTTTGTAAGGTTTGTCTTGTGTTTTAATGTTACTCAATGTTTGTAACTTCTTTAATACAAAAGCATAAAAACCCCACAATGGCATGGCTACAGCTTTCATACTAATCTTGCTAACCGATTAGGGTGTTAAAAAGTAGACTGGTGATTCACATTAGCAGTAATGAAATGCCTAGCATCTTGTATGTTGTGTACTTTCAATCAACCATAGTAAATACATTAACCTAATTACAAATAGAAAAGTCTGTGTCAGTGATACCATATATTGAGAAGCTGGAGTCAGGAGTCAAGGTTTTTGTGTACCAACTCCACATCCCTGGGTTTAAGAAACCTAACACATTCAGAGCAACAGAAAGTCGCATACATATATTCCTGCCTGGCTGTAGCTTCCCAAGATCCTGTAGCTGAACAAGTGTGTCTTAAAAAGGAAAAAAAAAAAAAACATGAGTGAATGAAGGAAAAAAACATTGAACTGATCGGTGTTTGCTCATTCTTTGAGATTTGACATGTTACAAGTTCGTATAGTAAAAGAATTTTGACTTGTGTCTTTTTAACTCCGAATCAGTTTTGTTTAAGCAGTTGGTTCCAGATTTGTAGACCACTAGATATGCCACTTTTTTGTTTAGACTTCGCTACTTAATTTCACGAAGATACCATACTTTTTTAATATTTTCAAATATAGATTGTGCAGTTTAAATAAATGGTATGTGTGGTGGAGGTGGAGAAAATATTTTATTATATTTTCTCCACATGTTTTAAGTACAGTGATGATTGATAAACAAGTAATTTTTTTACATTTAAGTATTATGCTTTGTTTTACCCATTTATCCATTTTAATGGATTCAACACATAATGCATTGCTTTTATTATCTGGCAAACTGAATACTCTGTCATTCCTTTTATGAGAAGGGAGTTGGGGTATGAACTGTTCCTCTTTTATTTCTGTAAGAGGAGAGGAGTGATGGAAACTTCTAACATTGACATGACTGCAGAGATTCTAATACAGGATGTTCGGTTTATAGTTGAGTCATTTTTGTTTTTACCCATAGCTTTAGGGAAGATATTACTTGATATAAAGCAAGTATTTACAAGCATGGTCTTGGATCAGTATGATCAAGTACTCGCACAAAAGTAAGACTTGTTCTATTCGTATTTGAATTTCTTATATAATGTTTATTACAGTTTGAACATTTTAAGATTGAGTTGAAAGTTTCTGGTTGACATATGCCAGTGTCAGTTTACTCTGGTTGTAGTAATCTTTGTGAGATTTAACAGATTGCCATCTAATCTTCACACATCATTTTAAGGGGCGGCGTATTTGTATTTTTTGTTCGATATGGACAGCTACCATGTTTCTTTTCCTCCCACTTGTCAGACAGGAGAACTTGAAAGCTGATTTTATACTTCATGTTCAGGCAAATTTCACATTAATGTGAGAACTTCAGCATTTGCCTGTCCTGTGGATGGTTTCTTCTTTCCTGTCTTGATCAGACAAAGTGTAAATCTACCTTGTGCTTCAACAAAGGGTTGCTAGCAAAAGAGACAAGTTAAAAGTTTGTGTGTGTTCTTCATTTGAGAACCTATTATAAATAAAAAATTCAGCCTTACTAACTACATCCTTTCATAATGTATAACCTGGAATTGGACTTGTGTATCATAACTGAAGATCTCGGCTCCAATTGATTAGATACCTGAAATTAATTTGGAGCATAAGACATACAGAAATGGAACACAATGGCTGTATTGGAGGCAAAAACATTACCCTTCAGTTTTTGAATAGCAGTTGTCGAAAAGCACTAACACAAATGCAGAAATAACTATACTTCTTGCCTTTTAAGAGGATGAAAGCACAAGCTACAGTGGTGCTTCTTTGATTTGGTGCTGAAGAGGAACCAATATCAGATGAAGAACTCCCCTTGTATGTGTATTGCATAAACGAAATACTGGGATTTAACATGAGGAAGCAGTCTAAGCTCTACTGTGTGAATGAGTGTTGAAGGTATTTACTGAGATTCCTGTGATTTCTGAAATCTGAAACAAATCCACACCTTTGTTCTTCAGTATCCAAGTATTTCAAGAGATAGTTGGGGGATGTTTAACCTGCTACATGAATAACTATTTGTTGGGGTAGAAAGTACTAAGGTGTTGTATCGTGTTAGCCATTATGAATGTAGAGAAAAGCCAAGCAAAATGACACCTTTTATTGGCTAACTAAAAAGATTACAATATGTAAGCTTTCTAGGTAACTCGGGTTGGGGTAGAAAAAAATACCAGTGGGCAATATAATACAGTTAATTACAAATGTGTGGCAAAATGTAGGTAACACAGATATAGAAAATAAACAAATCCGACTTTCTTGTGGCAAGAAGCTAAAACTGTTTAAAAAGGTAGCTGGTAAAAATCATACTTTTATTGATGTTTGCTTTGTAGATGCTAAGAAGAGTCTAATAGTTTCCCTTTAACCCTAACTGGCAGAAATGGTTAAGTTGAGAAACTTTAGGAGGTTGCGCTGTAGCATTCACATCGGGCTACCCAAAGTTTAACATTAGGTAAGCTAACTAAACTGCAGTGTGAGATTTTTATCATCTGTGAAAATTCCACAAAAGTGAGTATTTAATTGCTTAATTTCATTGTAAAGAATGTACTGTGGGATCAAATTATGCAGTCTGTAAAACTGGTATTTAAAAATGTAGTAAATTTCTTACTTTTTGCATCACTAAATAACTCGGGGTACAAATTTTATAGAAAATAAGTGCTTTTACAAAGCGTGTTCTGTGATACTGTATTAAAAAAGAAAAAGGGAATATCCTGTCCTGTTTCAGCTTTTATATAAATTTATGGGAAGACCTAGTCGGTCATTATTTTGGTTGACATTGCTTGAAGAAGAGATCTTAGTGACCTTGAGAATGAGCCGAATGTTGGGACATTTATTTTGCTCAAACATCACTGATGAATGCTAATTACCTTGTTAATATTTCACAAAGGATGTTGGTGATCCGAAATGGAAGAGGGAAAGAAGTACTGCATCAACTAAGGTCCACTGTAGAGAACAGCACAAAGTTGTTGTAATTCAAACTAATATACCAATATCATGGTCAACAGGAAATCCTTCAAGCCTTTCTGGATTATTTGACTGCAAGTGTTAATGACATGCAAATAGGATATTTAGTCAGATACAGCTTATTGTTAACTTCTCAGAGAGGAATATAGTGGATGAGTTGTGGTGCAAAAATACACAATTGTTGGTAAACTGATGCAGCAGAAAAGACATTGGTCTACTGAGTGTTGAGGGGGGGAAAAAGGATTTCACTGTGTGAGTAAATAGACAAGTATGTGGGTAAGACACTCCAAAATAAATCAACAGACCTGAAGTTTGTATTTATTGGCAAGAAAATGCATCCCGCATCAAGTCGGCCAAGCCACTTAGCACAAGAAACAAATTCAGAATGATACTAAGGTGAAATGTTTTGTATCCTGATGATCATTCAAGAATCACAATGTTGTGAATTTGTGTTCAAAAAGTACAAATTTAATAATATAAAAAATTAAAGCTTGGTCATTACAGTAAATTAATCTGAACAAATTTCACGTGTAGAATACAGGTGGTCCCCAAGTACCAAGTTACGGACATCCAACATGACTTATGAACGGGGCCACAGCTGCTCCTTTATCTGTCTGGGGGATGCGACGCAGGCTCCTCGGTAACTGCCACTCAGTCATCTTCAACCTGGGGACGCTGCAAGCGGTGGCTGGTGGGGGTGATTTCTCTGCTTGCACAGTGTAGTGTCCCTCGAGTGATTCCACCATTCATTCCCCATTCATTCTCAGTAGGTGGCTGGGTGCGTGGCAAGCGCCCGTGTGCAGGACGGAGGCTTGATGGGATGGAGGGGGCCAGTTTGCTGCCCGCCCACCACGCCGGTGCAGCTACTGCTCCTAACTGGATGGGGCAGAGGGGGGCGTTTTACTGCCTGCCCACCAAACAGCCACGCAAGGCTTCCCCGTTCGTTCTCGGTGGGCTGCTGGTGATGCTGCAAGTGGTGACCTGGTTGTGGCTGAATGGAGGCCATTGAAGTTGAATGGGGTGGCGGTGGCAGCATTGTAGTGTGCCTCGGGTGGCTGCCTGTTGAATGGGGGGTGGCGGTGGGCGATTCAACACCCACCTTTGGCCGCACCCTGTTCGCTCTCAGTGGGCTAACACTGCAGGCAGCATGCTGTATGCAAGTGGAGGTGACTGTGTGGTGGGCGGGTGGTGAATCTCCCCTCGCTGCCCCCATTCATTCTCAACAGCAAGTCTGCTTGTACTGTTACGTACATAGCAGGAAGTTGTGTCTCGTCAGTACACCAGACATGCTGACGAGGGGTGCCTTCCTGCTGTGATAGCGTGTACAGTGCTGTGCAGAAGAGCTCCTCTTAACCTTTTGTCTTCACCCTTCAACAATGTCTCTAAAACACAAATCTGATGCAAGTGCTGGTGATACAGTAAAGAAGAGAAAAAACATCACCATGGAAAATTAAAGTAGAAATAATAAAAAGGTGAGAGACCGGTGAAACTCCATCATTCATTGGCAGAGCACTTGGTTACAGTTGGTCAACAACAGCATTTATTCAAATAATGTACCTGTTCCGACTTGCATACAAATTCAACTTAAGAACAAACCTACAGTCCCTATCTTGTACGTACCCGGGGACTGCCTGTATTGGGAAGTGATGCTTGAATAGGAGTACAGTATTCCAAAACAATCATCAAAACACCAAGTGATGGAATTTTCTGATGTATATAAAAAT
This sequence comes from Polypterus senegalus, assembly GCF_016835505.1. NCBI lineage: Eukaryota > Metazoa > Chordata > Cladistia > Polypteriformes > Polypteridae > Polypterus > Polypterus senegalus. Next base: position 81,056,420 of record NC_053164.1, on the reverse strand, counting down.
GTAGCAGTTTTCTCCTAATTCCATCTACTAGCAGAATCTGTTCAGAAAGTTGAAGCGGCCCTGGTTGCTTGTGATCGTTCAATGCCCTAATAAGATAATTTAACTAGTTTCCTTTTATTGTGTTAGTTACATTGGTTATATCTTAAACGATGAGGAAGATAACTTTTTGTGTAAATTACATACATACACAAATGCTCAAACTTGAGCTTTCTTTTGCAGCAGGGCTGGACACAAGGCAAGAAACAGCCCTAGAAAGGTCAATGGTATTTTGCAGGGACTGCACCCACACATAAACGTACAAACAACAGCCTATTTAGAGCTGCCAGTTGATAAAGCCTTAATGTCTTCGGGAATGTAGGAGAGGGAAAAAATTTACATAGACATGGAGAGAACTTGGAAAATCCAATGCAGTGACCAAGCAAGCATGAGATTCAAACCTAGAACCATTCATCCATGATTTTTGCATTGCTTTTTTATTTTAAGCATTTCTTAGGCTTGTGTACTTTTTTGTTATTAACACTAATATTGAAGCACTTTTCCTAAAACAAGTCTTTTTGTTGGAAAAATTGGCACAGCTCTTGAAAATGGGACCTTCATGGGACTTACAGTGCAAGAGACTTTGATTTTCACAGTGTTCTGAGCTTGACCTCAATTACAAGGAAAAAAAAAATAAACATTCTGGTGAGAAAAAAAAATTCTCTCAAATTGCTGTGAAAAGGGGAATAAGTTTTGGAAGAAAACGACCATTTTTAATAATGGACATTTAAATATGTGCTGATGCTATTCATGATCGTTACCATTGGTGTCATCTAAAAGTATAGTAATTTTTTTTTTTTTTGTTGTTTGATCCCTGAATTGTAATTGTGGTAGTTGTCATTCTCGTCCTTTTGTTCCTCTGAATTATTTTTCAGGTTCATTATAGCATGTCTTATTATCCATGTTGTTACTGATCATGTTTTTCAGAAATGTTTGAAAATCCCTGCCTGAATAAATTTTGAAATACTTTTTGATCTGTACACATGTTAATAGCCTTACAGAAGTCTATATGAATCTGGTATCTCTAAACATGCACTATATTCTGTCCTTGAGAGGTTGTTGTTGTGTTTTTTTTTTTTGTTTTTTTTTTTAATATCCGGCAATTCTAGTACACACACTGGCATCTCTGGGTAAAAAACTATGGGTATATTACTTTGGCAGTTATCTCTGGTGGAAGCTGGTTAATAACTTAAACCTATGTCATTGGACATGATCAGATTTTTTTTTTGTATAACCATGGTTTTAAAGACAAAGTTGGTCTGTCTCTAGTGTGAAGGTGGGAAAATATGTCATAGTGTTAAATTTCAGCTGGAGTGTGTGAAATTATACATTATAGCAAACATGTTGGCATGGTGGTTAATCTTGCTGACTAGCAGATGCAGAGTTTTGAGATCCATTTCTGCCCTGGCAACTGCACTTGAAAATTTTGTATGTTGACACATGCCTGTGAGTGTTTTGCCTTATCCAGGGTCACTTATAGGGCAGCATTTTTATATCTGTGACAACGTTTTGGACAGTTTCTGCATGTAATCTAATGAAACCACAGATGGACACAACAATGTTAGTTCTAATTAGTCCATCATGGTTTCATTGTTGATGCCTATGAATTGTTTAGTGGTGTTGTGTTCATTACACATTTTTTTATTTTAATTGCTACTACTTAATAGCATTTTATGAAAACAAGATACTGCAGTTTTTCAGATTCACTCTTTTAGATTTTATATGAGTAAAAGGCATGTCACTACTGCTAGTAATTGCAAGTGTTATATGTATTCAGTTGAGCAATTGTTAGACACAAAGTAATGAACTTGTACATTTACCAAAGTCCAAGAAGTGTGGCCAACAGTTATCTGTATAAAACCACTCATTGTATAAGTTATTAACAGGTTAGGTGAAGAGTCTTACCTGCAAGTATCCTTGTATTGAATCTTATTCTACCTTTTCCATATGCACCAAGAAGAAAAACAATTAAATCACTGGTTACAAGCATTTGTTTCAAATACAAGAAAGAACTCTAAATAAAGCTTACTTCAAAAGTAAACATTAGTTATTTGCTAACTTACCCACATAAAAGATATGAAGGAAATTATTGCAGTGATAGTCCTCTAACCATCCTTCCTTTGCATTTTTTTATTTTACACTGGGTAATCAATTTTTGGCTACTGACAGAGTTTCATTGTGGATCAGTTTCCAAATTGCATTCAACGCTTTTAAGTGTTCAGTCTGCTGGTAAGCCTTTTATATTATTATAAATGAGTATTGTCCAACATTAAACTAATTCAGTCTACTAAAGCTTTTACAGATATAGATGTGTACCAATAAAGCTTTGAGAATGGTTTTCAACAACTAGTTCCTGTTTGGCCTGACTGAGCCATTGTAATTGTAGGCTTGCACATCTTTTATATGGAGTAAGAACCAGCTCTGTCGTTGAATGTTAAAGATTGCTCAAATGACCTTTTGTTGGGGAAACATGAATTGGCTTAGAGGACCGAAAAAGCTTTAAACGATGAAATATGAGTTTTCTGTCAAAAATAATGACTGACTTGCTAAACTTGTGCTTTTGTTTTCTTTGCTGCTAAGTGACTGAGACTATGTTTAGTTAACAGAAATTTCAATATGATTCCTTTATATTAAAAATATTGCAATTCTTCATCAATTTTAAAGCAGCAGTATTTTTCATTAGTGTATTTTCCCCATGTACTGTATTTTATAGTCTGTTTTAAGAAATGTATTCTGATGCCAGAAAGTGAAACCATGAGCATTTAAGTGGAAATAGATTGCAAGTTATGTGAGCTGGAAATTGTTAAAATGGGGGAAATATAAAAACAAAGAAAATAACACCAGGTTCATTGGCATGTTGGGTATGCATAATTTTAATATATTTTTGTATTATTACATGCAAAAGAATTGCACATTGAGATTTTGGGGTTCTATTTTTGCCATCCACCTATGGACATATTATAAATCATAAACCCTTGGAGGTCATGTTTTAAAATAATGAAAGCCTAAACTTGAAAGGTTCAGTTAATGTAGAAAATTAGACCTTCTAAGCGTCCTGGAAAACATGTCTTTGTTTTGTTTGTGACTTCTGGTTTTGCACCTCTTTGATAGTAAATTAATTGATACTGCTTAAGCAAATCAAATTATATGGAGGTCTTACACAAATAAGGGTATTTCCAGCTAAGAAGCTATTCATTTTTAATTTGTCTCTAAGAAAAAAATCTGTTGTTAACTTGGCAGTAGAATTAGGCAATAGCTAATTTTCAGTGATTCATTTGAAATATATAAAAGATCTATTGTGTCAGTATACAATGCTTGCTCAGTTGTCCACATATTCCTAACATTTTTCATCAAATTGATTCCAGTAAGTTAAAGGATTCTAATCTGTTCTGTTTTGGTATTTCAGTTAGTTGAACAATGTTGCCTTATTAGTATTATGAATATTTAAGTGTTATAATTTTTATTTAATCAGTGATTAACATTTACACCTTGGGTTGCTTTCTGTTAGCATGTAAAAAGAAGTACGTCATTGTTAAACAGCTAGGATTTAGACCAGCCTTGATGACTACTTACTAAGTTGGCTTTTGGGGCATTTAAATATTTACTTACATCATGTTTAATTTTTTTAACCACATAGATATCTGTTTATAGATATATTTAATTTTGCTATAATGGCCTGATATGGAAACAATGCATTTTGTTAGCAAAGTTAGCAATTCCATCCCTACTGAGGAATTTATTTTTTACCTTGAAGATGAATGAAAAATTTTCTGCTTTCCCTAGTTATGAGAAAGGTGCATTTTTGTAAACCTTGCCTGTTCAGACAGTTTTATTCAAAAAGTCCACAAAATAGACATCAATGAAAATTAAAGGACTGAGTCCAGTCAACAGAATGGGTGACTCTTCAAAAATAAATTTTCAGTTCGCTTTGGGGGTTGAGGGGTGTATTTGCTTCAGGTGACCATTGGTAAACTGCCTCCCCTCATCTGCTCTTTGATAGACTCCACAGACTTAATGACGACTTTCAAGAGCATGTCCAGTGAAACAGAAATCTGCTCTATCCTCTACAATACAGAGTGTAAAATAAGCTCTGAAACATCTGGAGTTCTCAAACATTAGAGTGAACTGTGACACACTCAGTAGTGGTGCATCTCCCAAAGCTAGCAGCTAAACATGCGGTTTGATGATATGCTACATGTGAAACTTAAAAATGGTCCATTTATGATCCTCTTTAAACACTAGCTTGAAAAGTTTTACAGTTTTAAAGATCGACTATTAAATTTTGGGTTATGGCCTTCGTAGTGTACACACTCTCATCTGGGACATATTTTAGACTAGCAGAATAACCACACAGTAAAGTTTTAAGTAAATTCTTATAGCAGTAGGAGGAATCCCCCAATAAATTTAACAAAGGAGGATTTCAGACTGTGGTAGGGAATGAAAGTATGTTCAAAATCCCACAGTTTTAAAAAGCACTTTGATTTTAATATTTCAGGCATTTTTTAGGTTATTTTTTTCTGATGTTTACAGTAATTTATAAAACAAATTTATCAGCCAGTCATTTACAGTTGTGCTTGGAAGTTTGTGAACCCTTTAGAATTTCCTATATTTCTTCATAAATATGACCTAAAACATCATCAGATTTTCACTTAAGTCCTAAAAGTAGATAAAGAGAAACCAGTTAAACAAATGAGACAAAAATATTATACTTGGTCATTTATTTAATGAGGAAGATGATTGAATATTACATATTTGTGAGTGGCAAAAGTATGTGAACCACAAGGATTAGAAGTTAGTTTGAAGGTGAAATTCGAGTCAGGTGTTTTCAATCAATAGGATGACAATCAGGTGTGAGTGGGCACCCTGTGTTATTTAAAGAACAGAGATCTATCAAAGTCTGCTCTTCACAACACATGTTTGTGGAAGTGTATCATGGCACGAACAAAGGAGATTTCTGAGGACCTCAAAAAAAGAGTTGTTGATGCTCAACGACCTTAACCAAAAGTATACAGTAGAAAAAATAAATCCTAAATGGTAAATTCGGCATAGTTATAAAATAGTGATTATTTTTATTTTGGACTACTCTTGCAACAAGTAAGAGAGTGCTTACCAAGTATATATTTTTGGGAAATCTGCGCATTAAAAAAAAAATAGCGTTTATGGGAACTACTTTGCAGGATATGCGCAATCCCGTGCCGCCGAATTTCAAACCTCAAGTAGTGCTGTAAGTATTGTAACACGTACAGATTGCAGTGAAAAAAATAAGGCTGCTCTTTTTAAGGTAAAACTGAAACAAACATCTACCAATGTTATTGAGTGACATACGGTTAAGCTGTAAGATCAGAAATAAAAAAAAAACAAAAAAAAAAACCTTATTTTGAACATGCAGTACATGATGATATGATGGTTACATTCAGTAAGCAGTGAGGGTTATACAGTATTGGCTTTAATTTCTTACATTTAGCAAAGCTAACGAGGCAGAGTGAATGAGGCAAACAGAAATTAAGCAAGATGGTTCACTTATACATTTTTAATGTTTATGAATGAAATGAGAAGCTCTGTAAGACGTGGTTGCTTTAAACTTTGTAAAGTTTAATAATCTTTACAGTGGCCAGATGCTGAAGTTACTCCACCAGTGATGGTGCCTTTAAATAAAAAACAACCAACTGTAGGAAGTGGAAGACGGGAGTTTTGGAGCACAAGGGGAAACATTTAATAAAATTAAACGGAACTCCTTTGCACGTAGGTAAATGGAAGGAATGGCATTTAAAAGCAGATTTATCTGCCATTCGGAAGGAGATGAGCGTTTTAAACATTGAGTGGTGAGAAAAGGTAAGACGTAACTAGGAGAAATCCTAACAGAAAGGCAGAATGAAGGCTCATGTATTTTATTGTTTTGGAGGTTTCTCTAATCCAGATATTATGCTGCGTTATAAGTGAGTGTCATAGAAAACTTTTGGAACTTTTTCATTAGGGTTGTCACAATATGTAATGCATCAGTCACAGCTCACCTTCACAGATGCAGTATGTGTAGCTATTCAAGCTTCTCGGGGCAACATACTTATTGCTAAAAAGAAAGTGTTAATGCTACATTTGTGACATTTACTGTTTATGTTGTTGAAGACAATGGAGTGTACATAATTATACAGAAAATATAAGGAAGCCATGAAAAGCACACATTTCACATGATCATGTGGCCCTTGGATTATGATTTTTGACAGTATTGATTTAACAATTATTTTTCTGTTTAAAAGTGAAGAAATTAGTTTTTATACATGTATAATACTAAACTAAAATGAGTAATTATATTTAACTGTTTTAATGATCCCTTTTAATATTCGCACGAGTTAGGTGGGTGTTTTGTCTCAAATTTAATTCCCCCAAAGACAAAGAGGACGAAAGTCTTGCTTTTTTAGTTTTCTGGGGGTGGGAATGTAATTTTAAATTGCACATAGGGAAATCTTTTTCCATAAATGTTAGTAATTCAGGCAGATTCTTAACCATTGTGATATCTGTTGTAAACTTGTAATGCTGTTCTCATTTGTCAGTTCCTGTCATTCCATGTTAACTGAGTAGCTGGAAGTTCTTCTTTGGATTCCCAAATTAATTACTATATATGGTCATGTGTGAAGGCACATAACTCCATACCAGTTTTTTTTTTTTTTTTCCACTTGGGAGAACTAACCCTGTTAACAGCCATAAATGTAATTTATCAGTTATAAATGATCCACAGTTTGTTTTACTGTCCGCTCTGCCTCTCTCCTTTTTAAATATCTTGATATTCAGATGTTTTTATTGTTTAAGTCTAGTGTACCATATCAATATTACTTGATTATATGTAAACATAATTGATAAGCACATTTGTATTCTTTCCCAACCTTTTCTAATCCTTCTTGCACAAAATGCACGGATTTGTGTAAATTGAGAGTAATTTATATTTTTAGTCTTTGTGAAAAGCAAATGAGGTTGATTGTTAAATATAGGTAGAAGTTTTGTTTTAGTATTTGCTATTCACTTTATCAACTGTGGGATTAAGCAAATAAGGTGATATGGTAAGGTTCCACATATTTCCCTTTAATTCTGATATGTATATTGTGTACTTTTTTTTCCTAAAACAAAAAAAAAAAAGCTAATTTAAAGTTGTGCTTGATATGAGTAACACCACACAATTTTCATACAGAAGTAGTTTAATTCATACCAATGCAGAGTATGAGGGGGGTGGGAAATGTGGTAGTTAAAGTCCAGCCACCAGCCTGTACTGTCTATACATTTAGGTTTATTCTCTTAGCAGACATACAGTATTTCTCCAAAGTGACTTAGAAAACATGCATATAATGCCAAAACATGTTTGTGGAAAGGTATCACCATCCATACTTGACTTAAAGTTAAGAGCATGAATTTTTATTCATATCATATACCACACTAAGCTGAACTCACTGCTTTGTAAGTACCCTTTTGCAAGTGTAATTTTGCTCTTTAGAAGAGCTAGGAAATGGGGCATCAACTATTTAAATGTGGCTTGTATGCACAAAGCTTAAATTCAAAGATGGATGCAAATTTTGAAAGACTGGTTGGTGAGAATATAGTTATAACTGCTCATTACTTTAAGAAAAAAAACTGCTAGTGTAGGTGTCTTCCTAGATAGATAGATAGATAGATAGGTAGATACTTTATTAATCCCAAGGGGAAATTCCTATTAGTTTATGCAATTTTATGTATAACCTAATGATTTTTACACAACTGTCTCAAGTTGTCCCTCCTGTGGTCAAGTATCTGAAAGTGCTTTCTGCTAACAGGAGCTCAGAAACTGAGCTGTTGTCCATGCAAGCTAAAATGTTCTGAAGGATGGTGTGTTTATTAATTGTTTGACTTTGACTGTTCACTTGTAACAGGCTTCTGGGAACCACGAGCTAACATAATAATCATAATAATAATACATTTTATTTATATAGCGCCTTTCCCATTATCAGGGCACTTCACAGATTTTAAGAAAGAACAGCAGGGTATACAGGATATAGCATTGTACTAAACCAGATAAATAAATAAATGAAGAGTAAATAGTAAATTCAGAAAAAAGCCTAACAGACAACATAATTGATGGTTTAGCACACACATACAGGTTACATGAGCATCTTGACATAGAGATAAACTGAGAGGAGGGTAATAAAGTCAGGTACAGCTGAAAGCCTTCCTGAACAGATGAGTTTTGAGTTGTTTTTTATAAGAATTCATAGGCAGCAGTAATCTGTTTTATTAGAATGTGACCTATTAATGCAATAAATAATGCAATTCTTTTAAAATAGCTTGCAACTGTAAATATTCAGGTGATGCTTTCTTACAAACTTTAGCCCAAATTTGACAAACACTATGGTTGTGTCTGCAGAACTCCTTGATTGATGTTTCAAAAATATTCTCTATTACTAACACAAATTGGTCAAAGCAGGCTCATCTCCAGGCACTTAATGGGATTTCCAGGGTTGACGGTACATCCCACTCTCGGCAGTAGTGGTATTCATCCTTGTTGGGTATTATCTTACATTTTTCACACGTGCAGCAACATTTTCCAGTTGTTCTAAGCCATGCCATTGTGAGGTAGCTCAGTCTTTCGTTCCAGTGGGATGCCAGGGCTAAAGAGAGATAAATGTCAGTTCAGACCTAAAAACGTTAGGTTATGTAGCGCAGTGTGTGAAGTACAAGTCAAAAGATGTTATACTTTGTATTTATAATGCACTGGTTAGACCTTATCTGAAGTATTGTTTACAGTTGTGGTCTTCAGGTTAGAAAAAAGATATAGACGCGCTAGTAAAAGTGCACAGAGGAGCAACTAGGCTGATTCCAGATCTACTGGGGATGAGTAATGTGGAACGATTAAAGGCGAGTCAGTTTAAAAAAAATTTGGAATTGGTAAGAAAAAAAAAAAAAGCACTACAGTGTGTTAATGAAGAGTTGAAAAAGAAGCTGCAAAAGAAAAACCAGGTGTATAAGACTAATAATTCCAATGCAAATCATAGGGCATATGAGAGCATGTGGGCAAATATTAAGAAGGATATTGGGGAAGCTAAAAGACGGAGAGATTAATGTTCCAGATCAGGCAAAAGGTGATCCAAAGAGATTTAGTAGTAAAGAATAGTCAAGGAGGAGGAGAAGTGCATCATGAATAGTACAGGCAGATGTTCTAAATTTGCATTTTTCTGAAGTCCTCACGTGTAAAGAAGTGGATAACCTCCCAGTAGTAGCAGGGACTACAATGGAGATATTGATCTATTTGGAAGAAGTATTGCATAGATTAAAACAGGCTAAAATCAAACAAATCACTGGGACCAGATAATACTCTTCTGTGAGCTCCTGGTAAGGTTACGAAGTACATATTGTTAAGAAACCGCAAAGACTGCAAAAAAAAGTTAATGAAAAAGATGAAGGCAAATATGTCTTTTCAGACCGAGCGAAGTACAGAACTGAAGCATGTTTTCACAAAATGGTGTTTGCATATGTTCTTGGCAGGAAGTGACATCAGGAGTGCTGGAAGTGAGGTCAGGAGCATTGGGTGGGACTCCCTTTTGAAATTATCTGACATCGCCAACCCCTGGTCCATTAATGATTAACCAATGTTGATCAGCGAATTTGCTGCATTCGGATTGGTCATTGTTTATCAAATTATTTACTGATTAATTTAACTGGCTTAGTAGAACTTTTTTGTAGAGATAACCAGAACATGCAGACTTAATAGAAACCAAAAGGTTCTAAGGCAGCTGGTGAACTACTATAGTATATTCGTACAAGTGTTTTACATTTTCCATTAAAACAAATACTATAAAATGTAAAGCAATAAAGGTACATTAATACAGTGTATAGTAGCTTAACAGATTACTAAATAATGCAGGTTCTCAAATTTTATTTTTATGAAATGTATACAACATAAATAATCTCATCTTGTCACCAAACATGCAGGTCGATTTTCGAGTTCCATGTCAATATAAGAGAAGATGGGGCATGCCCCATGTGTGTGAAATTAGCCACATGGAGAATGAGAACAAACCCTGAAAGAGCCTGACAACTAAACACCGGACACTCTATGAAACAATAACAAAAGATTTATTACTATTTACAAGATGGTTTTTATCTTTTTGATAGAAGGAAAAATTGCAGAGCATTAGCAGAGACAATTTGGAGAGTCTTAAGTGTGAATTTAAAAAATAGAATGAGCCAGTGGCTTCAATCAATCCCTATGCACTATTGCGGTGTAGGGGGTGGAAAACTGCTGCCAAGCTGTTTTCTGAAAAGCACACAAAGCAAGAGTTTCTCACATAAATCAACATAAAATGACTTTCATATTTTTGGCATATGTTTGCGCACCTCTTTTTTTTTTTTTTTTTTCTTTGATCTCATGGAGGCACCGTGGTACAGTTTTTGGCACAGCTGCCGCATAGCTCAGGTCACCTTTTTGGTCACAATCGGTCCTGTATAGTTCGCAGATGTTCCTGAGGTCTAGGGAAACACTTTAAAGATGATTTTACCATTATATCCTAGTCAGATTTAGATTAGTTAAGCCTGTTCCCTATGACTTCAGTGCATTTCGCCAAGTTTGGAGAGATTCTCAAACACTTCTGTGATATCTCCACAATTGAGGCAAAGTGTACACTGCAGAGTTCACTTGTTGTTCATAATTACACATATTCAAGCCTATGAACTGTCGCACACATGCGATTAGGAGACGATCTATAAACCCTTGACACATTTTTGGGAGGTCACTGCACACTGTAGAAATTCCGAAGTACTGGAAAATGGCAAATATTAGCCTGTTATATAAAAAAGATGATCAGGCACATGCAAGCAACTATAGGCCAGTAAGCTTAATGTGCATCAGAGGTAAATTAATTAAAGGAATTATTAAGGAAAAGCTTGAGCAACACATGGTAGGAACAGGAGTTTCACTGAACAGTCAGCATGGGTTCAGAAGAGGGAGGTCATGCTTTACTCGCATACGGCAACAAAAGGATATAATCAAGGTAGCGTATATGATATTATTTATCAGGACTTTCATAAAGTGAGAGGTTGGGCATCAGACTTAAAGAAGTGGGAGTTCAGGGTGTAATGTGTAGATGGCTGCAGAATTGGCTAAAACACAGGAAGCAGAGGGTTATGGTGCAAGAAACCTGATCTGAAATTAGTAATGTTAAGCATGGTATCAGTCAGGGGTGAGTGCTAGGGCTGCTGCTGTTTTTAATTAAAATATACATGTATAAGTGTGTGTGTGTGTGTGTTTGAGTGATTTGGATAGGAATGTAAACAACAAGATGATTAGATTGGAAGATACTGGTAATCTGTAATCTGTTGGATTATTGCAGGTGGATTTATACAGCATTCAGGCTTTTGTAGTTGTGTGGCAGATGATATTTAATGTATCTGTATGTGAAGTATTACTTGTAGGTAGTTAAAATGTTAAATCTGAATGCACAATGGGAAGTTTGAAAATTGAAAGTACACCATATGAAAAAGGATTTAGGAGTTGTAGTGGACTCTTCACTGTCAACATGCAGACAGTGTTCAGAAGCCATTAAGAAGGCTAATAGTTTTTTCCATTAATATAAAATCTGTTTCGGCACATCATCTTCATGATCAGACTTTTCATAATGTTGTTGAATGGTTAGTGTGTATTGTCATAAGTAAAATGTAAACTGTGGCAGAAGGATATCCAACTAATTTTTTTTTTTCCAACTGCTATTCTGGATTTGGACCTAAAGTTGTAGTAAGAACTAGGAATGTGAATAAAAATATTAGCCAATTTTGAGGTTGAAAAATTTTTAGGAAAATAAAAGTTTAGTAATTAAACATCACTCCCTCCTACTCTTACTCCTTTTTACCCCTTATTTTCTTGGTGAAAATAAAATTCCAACATAGACTCCTTGTTAAACTGCATTCTGATTATATAAATTATATTTGCCTGCATGTGTCCAATCAAGTATCATAATAAAGTAGAGTAATTTACACTTTAATATTCTAGTGACCAGAGCACTGCCGTTTTACATTAGTGGCACACGAGTGTTCCTCCATTTCCTGGTATGCAGAATCCTTCTGCAAAGGAATGATTGATATTTGTAAGCGTAGTCCTTCCTTACATGGATCACTTTTGTTTTATGGAAGGTGAGCATTGTGCATGTAAACTAAGAAATGTCATACTGTTTTTATTAATTTGTCTACCAATTTATTTTTTTCGATTAGTCAACTACTCTAATATTTAACTTCTTGATCAATATAATAAAAATTGTGGGTTACTCCATTAAAAATTAAAAATACCTAACAATTAATGCCAAAAATCAAACATTAAGCACTTCTCTCTTTAGTATGTCAACACTGTATTGTGTAATAAAGTGCAAAAAAGTATGCAAACCAAAAATCTTTAAAGATAGATCAAAGTAAATTCAGTTCAGGAATAAAGATTTGATAACAAAGGTAGTACAGTTTGAATCTGTTATCGCAGATTAGAACATCTTAGCAGTACAGCTGAAGTATGTGTGTATGTGACACACAAGGCTTCCCTGAGCCATGGAGACCGAAGGAGTGAAGTTATCATTACAGTAGATGAATGTAAGCGTGTCTACATGGTCTGCAGTCAGACTTGCTCTTTTCTTGCCACGATATTACCTGTTACTGAAAAAGTGATCCAGAAGGTGATGGTGTTTTAGGGACAGACAAGTATGTCTTTGCGAGGAGAGCCAAGGTAGAAAGCCTTGCTGAATTCTCCATTTTGCTTGAAATGCAAGACCTTGCACTTTAACTTGTAATTTTAAGATATCCTCTAATGACCAGAATTGCTGCTGTTTTTTTTTTCCAGCTTGCTGCTAGCCAACTGACACTTCTTAAATTATTCTGCAATGTGTCTTGCAAACAACCCCTGTCTTGCTGATGTGAGAATCCTTCAGGACAGTTGTGAGATGCAACTTTATGCTTCTCTTTCAAGATTTTCAGAGTTGCCACAACATCAGCTGCATTATCATGTACAGTGGCCAGTACAGTACATTTTGAGAGAGAGGCCACCCAAAAAGCAATATTTTCAGCCATGTGTTATTCCTCAGGTAAAACCCTGATCAAGCTATATGAAGTCAGCTACCAGTCCTCATTAATGAAGTGGCTGGCATGTGACTCCTAAGTATGCCTGTCGTAATACTTGCCCAGGCATCTGTGTTCTTTTTTCAAATTTGATTTCACTTTTATGAGTGCTTCAATTTGTATAAAGAGAGATGAGCAATAATGTTTTGTCATCTTGGCTCTAGAACTAAAGCGAAGCCTAGCAGGGTGATGTGGGGAAGGTGGAGCATATTTAAAACTGCATTTAATGTGGTTAAACAATGGCAATTGCAAGCAATTTCTGTCTGGATTTCTTGTATGCATTATAGGCATTGTAAAGTGTTCCTGGCCTATTTTCTCTTTAATCATCTCAATTTGTATGCATAGAAAATTCTGTTTTTGTGACCAGCTGTTTTTTCAAGTGTCAAATTCATTAGAGTTTAAGTGGATTTTTTATGCAACAATGCACAAGTCAAAAGGCTTTAATGCTTTACAAATAAACTACAAAATTAGTAAAAATGCTGACAGCATAAATATACGTAATAAAACACGTAAAGCAAAACCATACATGTAGCATTTAGAATTTTTAACCTGTGTTTGAGTATCTATTTAAATATATATATATATATATTTATTTATATATATATATATATATATATATATTTTTTTTTTTTTGTTAAGATTTTAACCCTAAATTTTGTATGCAACATTAAGTGTCTTTGCTACCTGTGCCTGCCCCTACACTGGCATTGCACCCAACCCTCGCCCTTCATCTTGCAGGTGGTGAAGAGCCCACAACATGGCTCCACATCATTGTTTTAGCCCGACCACCAGGTGTTCACTGGTGAACTCCACCTCCAGGCGTGGGTCCCAGATTAAACCATAATCATTCGTGAGAATCATCATGAGCTGATGAACATAGAGGGTGGTGACTACTACTTAAAATCTTCACATATCCAATAGCTTTATATATTCAAATGGTGTTCCATTTTATTCTGGTTCTTAAACCCATTGTTACAGGGAGCTTTAGGCAATGCCAAAGAAATTTGGTAAGACAGTTTTTGCATTTTGCTTCATCACAACTGATTAATCATAACTATTTTACTGAAATAAAGTGCTGACTGTTCATTCTTCAACTAAAAAAGTATCTAGTTATCTGCTATTTATCTTTTAGAAATATTATGCTTTTTTTTTTTTTATATAAAGTTAGAGGATGTCGTCCAGGGAAAATTGTTCAGATGACAGAGGCAGAAGTGCGAGGGTTGTGCATTAAATCAAGAGAAATATTCCTGAGTCAGCCTATTCTTCTTGAACTGGAGGCTCCCCTGAAAATCTGTGGTAAGAAATGTGATGATCAAATTTGTTCAGCTAGCTAATATCTATCATGTGACTTGGACTGTCAAAAGTGTAAAAGACTAGCATCCAGCATCACTTGGACTTGTTGCCTTTTTTGAGATACTCATTATTGTCTCATTATGTTAATTCAAAACTAAAATTATTTTCTAGTAAAAAGTAAGCATTTTTGCCGATCTAGTGAAATATATTTGATATATAAAATATATTTGTGTATCTAATAAAACTGTTCTTTCACTTCTGGTTAAGTTCAGAAGTCATAGAATGCTTTTTAAAATACATAAGACATTTCAGAACATTTTTCTTCATAAAGTAGATTTAAATGATGGTCCAAGTGAGAAATAATATTGCTACATTTGTTAATTAGTTTTTGATTCCTAATATGTGGTCATATTATTCTTTTAATGTTAATTGACAAATACATTTTTGTGCTCATCTTCTGGCCTTTTTTAATTTGTTTTTTTTGTCTGTTATTATGATGCACTTTCTCATCACCTTCTTGCACTCGGTACAGCAATGAGCACAATACAGAAGGGAGTCCTGGAGCTCTGGACTGGATGCCAGTCTGTATGCAAAGTTACTTAATATCAACTTTGTATGCTGCCTTTTAGCGTTTCAAAGTATTTCATATAATTCTGCCCAAGCAATAGCATCTGCTTGTGTGTAACCACTCCTAGTTGTACAGATTTAAAGGTTTGCTTAAGTTAAGTGACTGAAGTATATGTGAAGTATATGAATGTATGTCAGAGAAACACAGGTGTACTTTAGCTAGAATCAAAAGGGATGAATCCTACCAACTAAGTTGAATATTTAATTGATAGAAAAAAGGCCAAGGCCAGAACAAAATTGTTCAACAACATACCTGTAAAGCTTTTAAAATGAAACCCAATGAACTAGTGGTCTGACTTCTCACCACTGTATCAGTGGCAATTAGAAAAAGAGCCTTCCTCATTCTGAAAAACCTTCTTTTATGAACAATTTTTTATTGGTAATACAGGTTTGTTGTTGGGTGGCAAAATGTGTAACAATTTAATCTGATATAAAAATAGTCTAAATAATGCAGGAGCTTGTGGATGTCGGAGTGCTCTATAGGGTTACAAGCAATAAAAATCAGTTTCTCTGACAATGTAAATGTTAAATGTTACTCTTATACATTAAAAGAAGAAAGAATATTCCTTTCCATTATTGTCTATATGGCTGACGCCTATATTTACAGTGACTTTAATTATCCAGATAACAGTATTTAATGTTTATTTTTACTGTTCAAACATAAGCTTGTTAATATTAACAGTGTTGTTGATGGAATTGATAAAATTTAAATTTAAAATCTTGAGGTTTAGAGTCCAGTGCTTCAAGCATTAGTTTTAGCTAAAGCACTACAAAGTTACCATGTCACGTAAGTTGTACAGGAAACGCTTGCAAAAGACTAGTATTTAAAGCACTTTCAATGTAATTATGATTTTTAAATACTTGTGTTTTTGTTAATAAATGTTTACCTTTTACTGTATCAAAACTAGCAGATATTAAGATACTAAGCACAGATATTAAAATGTACTATTGGACTGGTCTAATACCTTGATTCCAGGGCAATTGCCAATATAAGGTCTGGTCCCTGTCACCCTGAATTGGATTGGGCAGGTTTGGAATGAAAATTACTGTGTATTCCCATATAGTTTGTACAAGTAAAACTGATTACAGTATAACATATTTGAAGTTGGTCATAGTAAAGGACTCTTCTGCTGTGGGTCCTGGCATATTTTACTGTCCTTTCATACAACATATTGTCCAATAGGCAGTCGTCGGCGAGACATGTATTATTTTTTCAGCACTCTGATTGAAGAACACTAATAAATTAGGGGGCATCTGGGCATTCAAATGACATGAACAACTATGAACAAATCAAGATAATTTGTAATATTAAACATTATTTTTAAGTAGAGCTAACTTTAATGTAAATCCGATGCAAATAATTACTACTGTTGTTTGACAGATCAAATTTTTATTTTTTTTATTTTTATTTATTTATTTATTTTTTTTTAAAAAGAAGTGTGCGTTTGTGGTTTATTTTCTGGAGTGACTCTCCCCTTCTCTACCTCTTCAGTTAATACTTTATATAAATTAATATTGCCAATAAACACTGTTTGAGTGTGGATTAATAAAAGGGATGAAGATACAGTAAAACTCTGGTCCTCTGTATATTTATGAAGATGCACAAAGATTTTCATACTTTCTTTACAAGGACTTTTCCTCGACACTAAAAATAACAAAAATGTATATTCCACTTTTTCCTTTCTGTTTAAAAAATGAATTAAATAAGAAATTTAAAATATTTATATAGTACTAAACGTCATTTGTCAGAAAGCAGATATGTATTTTAGGGAAAAAAATTAATTCTCCTTTTATTACCAGTATTGTATACTTTAGCAACATTTCTCTAAATGTGTATTATTCATCTGTAAGGCGTCTCTGTTAAAGATTTTCTGCCCTAAGTACACTGACAAGAGGCTAATTTTTAAAGTGAATTTTCTCTTTCTTTACACAACTATTTACCATTCAGTAGTTAGAATTGGTTTGTACCTGTTTTGAATGTGCTTGCTGGCTGTTGTTAATTGTTTCTTCCCTTAAGACCTCCCTTAACTTTTTTTAGTAACTATCAAATCATAATTTTAATGAAGCTCTGGGATAGATTCAGGAGAGGATGAGAAAAGTGTTAATCGGAGGTTATTTTATAGTAATTATGAGGTCCTAGAGCTCGAGTTTTTCCATGTCTATAATTGGAGCATAATCTTGAACTTTCTTATTTTGTATTTATATCCTGATGCGGACATGAATTTGTGGTATCCTGACCAATAGTTCAGAGTACAGACCATTGAGTAAATGTTTCAGCAGAATTTTTTTCACTTCTTACTAAGTGGTGTTTATCGTCCTTTTTAGGTTTTTATTTTGAAAAATCATTTGCAGTAAGTTAATTTTGGTTTTGCCTTGTAACTGTTTTGCTACAGTGTAATGTGCTTTGCACTGCAAATAAGGATTAGGGAGGCAACTAACTTAGAAAAGCTGGCTGGGATGTGGACCTAAAATTAACTGTGGTGAAACCTTTTGTAATCAATTTAACTTTGTTTTTGTTTTTTGTGATTGTGTGTGTATACTTTATTTTAATAAGATTGCAGTACTAATCCTTAAAAATTTCTTTGTATATAACTCTTTTCTTTGCCTAAATGCCAGGTGACATCCACGGACAATATACAGATCTGTTGCGTCTTTTTGAGTATGGGGGTTTTCCACCAGAAGCAAATTACTTATTTTTGGGGGACTATGTAGACAGAGGAAAGCAGTCTCTGGAAACTATTTGTCTACTTCTTGCGTACAAGATCAAGTATCCTGAGAATTTCTTTCTCCTCCGAGGGAATCATGAGTGTGCCTCCATCAATAGAATCTATGGTTTCTATGATGAATGTGAGTGTTTTGAAATTTGTATATGTGTTGAAAGAATAATTTATGCATACCTTTTTTTTGGCAAATTTAAGCCTAAGGAAAAACTACATTTTATATTTAAAAATTTGATATTACAAGTGTTCTTTTAAAAATAGTGTTTAAAATGTTGAAAGACTGAAACTGAATAATTTTGAATATGTTTTAATGGAGATACTTTTCTGATTAGGTGCTAATTCTGCAAATGTATCCAAAAATAAGTGCAGGTATCCAGGTTTATTTTATAGGTAAAGTATTACATATCATCATTGACTAGTGCATGTTACTTCTCTGGAAGGTAAAAAACGATTCAACGTCAAGCTGTGGAAGACATTTACGGACTGCTTCAACTGTTTGCCAATAGCGGCCATTGTTGATGAAAAAATCTTCTGTTGTCATGGAGGTGAGCTATTATTATGTCAAAAACACCCGTTACCATGACCTTCAGTGGCAGACTAAAAAAAATTAAAGTGTAACACTCAGTGAACTTTGGTTAAAATGTTATTTCATGTTTTTAAAGTGTACCTTTGCTTTTTCAAATTGGAAGTTACTGTTGTTTTCCACTTTATTAACATTTATTAGAAAATCTCTGTGTTTCCCTGTGTGCTGTATTTTAGCTTCTGAAGTATCTGAATCATTCTTTATTATATATAAAACTCACTTCTTATCTCTTGAAGCACATGTATCATATAATTGAAATGTTTTGTTTTTTTTTAAATCATATATGCATGCTTCTGACATTTGGCTATAATTTCATAGCAGTAATGAAAACAGATATGTATCCTTTATATTTAAGTTACTTCATTCCCATTATGATGGAATTGCACATGGATGTGCTAACCTAAAAAATATCTTAAGATTTGGCTGTCATCCTCTGCAGGATTGTCTCCAGATCTCCAGTCAATGGAACAAATACGTAGGATCATGAGGCCTACAGATGTCCCCGATACTGGTAAGACATGGACTACTGTATCGCCTTTTAACTGAGCATGTACATGTGCAGAATTTGGCAAGAGACAGAATTTTGAATTTTACATTTTTGAACATTGCTTCACTTAATTCAGTTTGGTGTCTTCTTTAATTTAATGTTGGAACCACCATAATCAATTTCATGCACATGTCGGAAACTCTTGCATCTAGCTGATGGCTTACCTTTCATGAAAGTAATATGACAACTCATAAAATAAAAGTTTTTAACTGGATGTTTCAGCTACAAAAGGGGTTTTGCTAGTCACAATGACCTGTAATCTTTAGCAGTGTAGCTAAACCTGTTTCAAATAAATTCATGCATAAACTGTTCACATCGATTTTGACATGGGACTTTTTATTTAATTTTAGCATATAGGTTTTTCTGATGCAGTTAACAACAGTTAACTAGTAAGTAAAGTGAATGTGAAATGAAGAGAAAAAATCCACATACAAGAGTTTCCAATATACATAAAATTGACAGAAATTAGGTAATCATACAGGTTGACTACAAAACTAGAGTAATAGCTGAGATTAGTTTTATTTTGCTGGAACAGTGTACATATGAATAATTCATTCTGTTTATATTGCTGATATGTTAAGTGTTCATCTGCTCTGTTAAATAGCCTCCTAAATAAATGCACATCTAGCTAAAGCAGATTACTATAGTTCAGTTTTTTCCTCCTTGTATTTCTCTTGATAAAGGTGAATCCCATTTGGAACCACAATCATGCTTGAGTGTCCAAGCATTTCCTAATGAATTACAGAACTCTTGTATAAATAAAACCTATTAAAACCTTGCATGTACTGTAAATATTAGACCTGATGTGCAAGTAAAATATTTGATTTTTATACAAGTTTTACTAAGGCAGTATTGGTCCTATTTGCTTATTGGGTTTAAAATCACATTGCCTTTGTTGCTGTAATATGGCAATCTTTGACAAAGACTTTTGGAAAAACAATTAGCCTGAAAGAATGTCAAATGATTTAGTGGCAACTTAGATGCATCTTGATTTCTCCAGCTCAAGTCCTGGAGTGCTACTGTAACTGCAGGTTTTCATTCTAACCCTGTCTTAATTAGTAAGTTTTTGCTAGTAATTAGCTTCATTTTGCCTTGATTTTAATATACTTGCTATTAAAGACTCTGACCCCTTGATTATTTTTTAATTAACAATCAAAGTTTGTTTTCTAATTAAGAAACTGATTGGAGTTTGAGACCCTGACTTGGTCATCTGTTGGCTCATTTCACATCTCATTTCTGTTTGAGGCAGTTTAAGAAAAAATAAAGCAATTCAGAGGTATAACTCTTAAAATTCATTTAAAATGAAGAGCAAACAAGTTACTTAGCAGCAAAAATGGTCACTAATTTTAAAAAAAGGGTTAGACTGAAAAACCTGTAGCCACATTTACAATACAGGACAAGAGTTGGAGACTCCTTGCACTAGGGTCTACCAATTAGAAAGTGGCAGAATTAATTCCTCAACACAGGCACTCTAAAAGGTAGCGTGCTGAGGCCCATCTAGTACTCCCTGTTTATATATGACTTTGGCCAGACACAGTTCAGTCTCCATCATTAAAGTGTGGTGTTGACAACACCATTGCAGGCCTGATCATCCGCAATCATTAGATGGCTTACAGAAATTTACCTTGTGAAATAGTTGTGGCAGGGCAACAGTTTCTGTCAAAAAAAACAAAGGAGATGATCGTTGACATGAAGCAGGAGGCAGACCACACTCCTGTTTACATTGAAGAGGGTGCTGTAGACAAGGCCAACAGCTTTACATTTTGTACAGTCCCTGTCTATGAATATCCAAAGTAGGCACAGAAAACCTTGCATATTGGCAAAGCTTATTAATGTCTTTACTTTACTACAGACTCGTAAGGAAACCCTGGGTGTCGACATGTGTGCCCAGCTATATAACATCCTAGTGTAGGCTTAACTCAAAAGAGGGCAGTAAAGTTAGCTCAAAATAATACTTGGAAAATGGCTCTCTTATGTCCAAGATATATATAACAGGTGCTTCTGTAGAGTGGCCAGCAGTTTTATTGAAATCTTGCTCTGTTTTCTCCTTACTTTGCGGAACACATTGGCTTGGTTGCTTCTTTTTTTTTTTTTGTTCTCATTCCCCAAAAACTGTTGACTTTCTGCTTTTGCTTTTGAAATTTTCTTTTTGGACCTCTCATATTAATTTTATTTAAGTCAATTCAAGAGAGTGGAGTTGAGTATCCAGAGGAAACTTGACCAACAATCGTATCATTTTAGGGAATTTACTAATGTGTGAACAAAGCCATAAAATTAGTGTGTTAAGCATATAGACCTTGGTGACAGCCTTATGTATGTACAGTGAAATTGATGCAAGCAAACCAATTGTGAAAGGCTGTGGACATGACATGCAAAACATGCCGAATAGTTTGGAAATTTTAACAAACAAGTAAGCAAGTTTGTTTTGCATTATTTGCTATTGGTACAAGTTCCTCAGATTCAGGTGGGTTTTGAAATAAAAGAGTCATTCTTCAGTCCAAGCTGAGGAAAAAACTATTAAAACAGGTAGTTAAACGAAAGAATGTATCTAAAGTTATGGGAGAAATGTGTTCATGTGGTGCTGCATAATAAGAGAATCCCACTGAATTTGCTTTGCTGCAAGTTTGGTGAAATCGCATAAATAACTTTGTCGAACTCCGCAAACTGCATTGAAGTTAACAGGAAGGAGAAACTGAACTAATTTTTGAGTAGATTTTTAAAGCTCCAATGGTCTTGTAAGTGTCCCTGAGGGCCAGGAAAAGGCTTGATGGACCGATAATTGTAGCCAAATATGTAATCTGAGCTGTGAGGCAGCAGTGCCTCAGACAACACAAACGGAACGAATACCACAAAAAAACTTCAAGAAGCTGCCACAAACTAGCAAAACGTAAAAGAAATATTGATTTTTGCGCTACAAGAGTTCCAATCTTTTAGCACACACTAGCCTTGCCACAAAGTGGTGGAAAGAGGCTGGGTAGTTCCATTGTTTGACGCCACAGCTCCAGGCACAGTGGGAACATCCTTTTTTGTTTCCCATGTATCTGTGCAGATGTTTCACACTTTCCTCTCCCATCAAGAAGAAAGAAATGCATTGTAAAATAGTAATAGATGTTTTGTTTTTATTATTTCACAGCATGTTCTGTCTTTTCTGAAGAGGGGAGGAGGTGGGGTTACGGCTCTTTCATGGCTTGTTTGAAGTTCACTGCTGGGCTTATGGCAGTTTTGCATGGGAGCAGAAAAGATTAATTTTGTTATCTAGCATAAACCTTTTTTTTTTTCTTTTTCTTTCTAATAAGATACCTATGCATCAATAAATAATTACACCAACATACCGTGAATTTTGGAAATATTCAGAACCCTTAACTTTTTTCACATTTAGTTGTTTTGCAGCCTTGTGCTAAATCATTTTAATTATTTTTTTCCTCCCACATCAAACACTTTAATATTTCAAAATGACAAAGTGAAAACAGGATTTAGGTTTTTGCAAATTTATTATAAACAATAAAAGCTGAAATATTACATTGACACAAGTCTACAGTTCCTTTAACTCTGTACTTATTTGAAGCCCTTTTGGCAACGATTACAGCCTTTAGTATTTCTAGATGTTATGAGACAAGCTTTGCACAGATTTGGGGATTCTTTGCAGATTCTTTTAAGCTCTGTCATATTGGATGGAAACTGTCAGTGGACAACTATTTTCAGGTCTCTTCAAAGATATTTGGTTCAAATTTGGGCTCTGGCTGGGCAATTCAAGAACAATTCCCAGAGGTGTCCCAAAGCCACTCCTGTGTTTTCTTTGTTTTGTGCTTGGTGTCATCGTCCTGTTGGAAGGCGAACCTTTGGCACAGACTCTAGTCCAGGTCACTCTGGAGCAGGTTTACATTAAGGATATGTGTGTACAGTAATCCATCGCTATATCGCGCTTCGACTTTCGCGGCTTCACTCTATCGCGGATTTTATATGTAAGCATATGTAAATATATAACGCAGATTTTTCGCTGATTCGCGGGTTCTGCGGACAATGGGTCTTTTTACTTCCTGTACATGCTTCCGCAGTTGGTTTGCCCAGTTGATTTCATACAAGGGACGCTATTGGCGGATGGCTGAGAAGCTAACCAATCAGAGCATGCAGTTAAGTTCCTGTGTGCTGAATGGCTCAGCGATGGAGCGCTGAATTCGATTCTGCGGCTTTAACCAGGAAGTATCGTCTCGCTCATTCAGCATCAACGTGTTTCGCTGTGTAAAGAGTTAACTTTTGTGCTCTTTTGTGTTTATCTTTGTGCGTAGTCAAGCCCTTCATTATAGCTCCAAAACGATCTGCTCCTGCTACTGCTTCAGGGGCCGTGCCCAAGGGCCAACGGAGGATGCTAACAATTGCCGAAAAGGTAAAAGTTTTGGATATGTTGAAGGAAGGGAAAAGCTACACCGCTGTAGGACGCCATTACGGCAACAATGAGTCCACAATTCTTTTTATTTAAAAAGGAAGAAAAGAATATAAGATTTATGGCCGCAGTGTCCTTTTAACCAGGGCGCGAAACAAGTTGTAAGTGGACGTAGTAGGCAGTAGTCCGGATGGAATCTGCTTTAGGGATTTGGATTGAAGACTGCAGGAAGAACAACAATGGTGGTGCTACACAGTCGCCTGAAGAGGCTTCTTTAGAAGGGCTGTAATGCTCTCCTTTGTTGTGCAGTAAAATTAAACTCATTGTTATCAGACAAGTCATCGTGTCATTGTTGGTGAGTAACCATAATTAATAATTTCAATGAATCTTACCTAATATCTAAGAGAATACAAAGGGTTTATGCCGTATAACTGTGCGGGGAATATTTATAAACAGTGTGGGAGAGTTTATAAGGGCTTAAAATATATAAAAATAACCATACAAACATATGGTTTCTACTTCGCGGATTTTCACCTGTCGCGGGGGGTTCTGGAAGGGATTACCGATTATCAAGGAGGGATTACTGTACTTTACTCTTCAGCTTTCCCTCAGCTCTGTCTAGTCTCCCACTTCCTGCTGTGGAAAGACCACCACAGAGCATGATGCTGCTGCCAGTGCAACATACATCACTGTTGGAATGGTATTGTATAGGTAGTGAGTGGTGGCTGGTTGTCTCCAGTCATGGTGCTATGCTTGGTTTCATCAGATCAGAGAACTTTGTTTCTCACAGCCCCAGAGTCACTTTTATGCCTTTTTGCAATCTCTAAGCAAGCTTCCACGTGTCTTTTAATGAAGAGAGACTTCTATTTGGCCATTCTGTCATAAACTGCAGACTGATGGGGTATTGCAGTGATGGTTATCCTTCTTGAAGTTTCTGTGAGTTCCACACAGGTTCTGTGGATCTCGGCAAGAGTGACCATCACGATCTTGGTTACCTTTTTTGCCGTAGCCCCTCTTCAGTTTATTAATTGGCAAGCCCCATTTTGGCAGCCTCAGAGGGAACTGGAAGGTGACTCATACCCTGCACTTAATCTTGTCATATTATGGCATGAGAGACTTAAAACCTGTGTGTACAGACAGCCCACATCAAGCAATAATCCGCAAAAGACATCTAGAATGGGTAAACAAAAAAGGTCAAGATAGAGCCAGTGCCCAAACCTTTTAAATTCTTATGGCTTAAATTCTGCCAGTTAGGCATGTTTCTCAGTATTGAGAGGGAAGATATTCACCAGGAAGATATTCACCAACAGGTCAGGTGTCTGATAGCCAGCTCCACATCAGGTGGCTAAGCACTTGGTGAACCTGCAGCTAAGAGAAGAGTGACCATAGTGATGGAGTTTGAGGAATGGGTGAACATGAATTAAACCAAAGCTAAAGTTCAAGACTACACACAGCATATTCACACCATGAAAGATAAGAAGGATGTGTTGGGTTGGTAAAAAGCTACAAAACATCCTTTCCCTCTTTTTTGCTTGACTTGTCCGCAGTGTGTTAAGCATCCCTTCAAGTAACAGCAGCAGCAGTAATTAGAATTTTAGTGCAGCAGGCAGAATGATAGACCAGAAGAGAACGGGGCTGAAACCATCAACAGTGGTGCACTTCTGTTCCTGCGCAACTCCTGATTAAATTAATAACTTCATAATGACTGTAAATAGTTCTGAGTTTGCCCAACAGTTTCATTCATTTGAAAGACCAACAAAAGTTCTTTGTTCACTGCCAGTGATAACCGGTAAGACAAATAGCATATAATTTATCCTTAAGCAATACTGTGCACTGCAAAGCTGTGCAAATAAGCTGACAAAGCTCTTATTGTAAATATTGTAAAGCAATATGTATCCTGTCATTTTAGACTTTTGCTTTTTGTGGTGTCATCCGCCTTAGCACCAGCACTGTTCTAATTGCACAGTAGTTTTATTTACTGAGCTCATTGCAGTATGCAAAGCAATACGGGGTCAATGAGCACATTGATGTCAGGTTTTGGCTTCTGACTTGCTAGCTCCAGTTTGGCAGGGTCGAGTTGGGTCACATGGTCTCAGGTTTGGGTTGGGTTCAAGCTTTAATTTCAGGCCTGTGCAGACCTCTAGCTCCCATGTTCTCTTTTAATGTTTGCTTGCATGTCACGTGGCCCAAGACAATGCATGGATTACCCCAACGTTGTATGTTTCTGTAAAAGCCATTTAAACAAAAATGTAGACAATAAAACCTCATCTTTTTAACCTAAATATACTGTAAATTTCTGGCCATTTTGAAGGAATAAATGGAGGGGAAAAGTACTAATTGAGGGTAACAAATGCGTAGCAAATACCTGATTGTTGCATTTTGAGTGCCATAAGCAGGAAAAACTTTGATGGACAAAATGTTGGTTTCCATCAGATGCTTCTCTGTCCATCCCAGATTGTAAATTGTGTGTATGGTGTTCTAACTTATTCTGTCTTTTGGGCTGTTTTTTAATTTAAAGACAACTTGACGGATCCCGGTTCCTGTAGTCCAAACATACTCTTTTTCTTTCTCTCTCTCTCACACACACACACACACACACACACACACTGTTTGTGTTTTTCTAATATTCATTTCATGTATTTTAAGAAAATGTAATGTGTAAAAGGCATAATGATTTCATCAACTGTCCCATCTGTTTCAGGACTTCTGTGTGATCTGCTCTGGTCTGACCCAGATAAGGATGTGCAAGGCTGGGGAGAGAATGACCGAGGGGTATCTTTTACTTTTGGTGCAGATGTGGTTAGCAAATTTTTGAATAGACATGACCTTGATTTGATTTGCAGAGCTCATCAGGTATTTTTTTTTCTCTTTAATACTCTGGCAGTAATATGTTTGGTCATTTTGCAAAGAAGTTGATCATTTTGATAACGTTCATTGTTTCAGGTAGTGGAAGATGGGTATGAATTTTTCGCAAAGAGGCAACTGGTCACATTATTTTCAGCTCCTAATTACTGCGGGGAGTTTGATAATGCAGGAGGAATGATGAGTGTAGACGAAACATTGATGTGTTCCTTCCAGGTGAGCAAGATTTCTGTTAAAAATGTACAGTTGAGATTATGAAATTTTAAAGAACTTCAGAATTTCATAATCTAATTTAGTACAGCATCTGCTGAAATATTTTAATGGGCTTTCTTTGCAGTTTTTTATTGTACAGTATATATGGAGAGCAGCATTTTTCCTGAGATCAATAGAATTTTTGACAATTTCAGTTGAGGTTTCCTGATATGTATCTATTGGACTACAGCAGTGTCAGAGTAATTTAAAATGTGCACATAAGATAAATCGGGTAGTTCATTATGATTATATTTACAAAGCCCATCTGATTATAACATTCAGCGTTGTAATACCGGGGGAATTCTCATGTCTACAGAATCGCACAATAAAATTCAAGCCCTGAATTGCATGTTGGTGTTTGTGAATACTAATAATATTTTACTTAAATGATTGTTGGGCAACTACTTGAATACATCAGTATTTATATATTTTAGATTTTAATACAAGCACAATATTGTTCACTTAAATAATGGAAGGATTTTAATAAAAGCCATTGAATGAGATTTTTATTCTTTTTTTTTTTTATATTATTGAATAGATAATATTAAGTATTGTAAAATTCACTGGTATTTGTATCGAATACTAAAACTCTAGTATTGTGACACCCCTAGTTAGGAGTTAGTTACCTGATATTAAGCACATTCTCAACAAATTGTGTTTTGGAAGCTGACTTGGCACACCAGAGGAATAATTTGTTAATGTTTAAGATATATTTTTTCATTTTTAATATATTGCTCCACTTTAATTGACTGACTTCAGCGTATTTAACGGCCCTTTATTTTTCCCTCCTCCAATGTTGGTCCTGGGGTAACGGTCTCCTATATCTGCATATATAATGTGTATCATAAATTGAATATTTTCCTGTAGGATATTGTGGGTAACCAAAGAGTATAGAAATAAAAGTTGAAATAACTTTTTCTTCATAAGTGAAGCTACAGTAATACTAACAAGTGTTGCATTTTTCAAAAAAATATTTTAACAATTTACCTTGTGTGTTTTGTGTTCTGAAGTAAAATCTGTCTTCACTTTTTCAGATCCTGAAGCCTTCTGAAAAGAAAGCAAAATACCAGTATGGTGGTATGAACTCTGGACGGCCTGTCACACCACCTCGGACAGCACCTCCTCCCAAGAAACGGTGAAGGAGCAAATGTAAGAAAGAGATTGTAGGAGTCTACGCAATGGTGATGACAATGAAAAGAGCAATTCAATAGAAGCAATTTGCATTTTTGAACTGTGTAGTTACTTTGCTGCTTAACTGCACTTTCACCAAGCAATCTGGCTGTTAATGAAACAAATAATGTACATTCACCTAGGTGTGCCTCTCCGTTTCGTTTGTGATTAGATTAGAGTTCCCCATGTGCGGTGTTCATTAAGATGTGGCCATATTTGAAGTGTTCATTTTATATTTTTCTTCACTTTTTTTCTTACACAGCAGCATTATAATTTATTTTTCCCTTTTTGTTCTTTGGCTTTTGCCTTTTGGAACATATATTATAGATTTTGTACTGACAAATGTTAAAAGGGAAGAAAACAATAAGCACCACAAAGTTAGGTACTTTTTAAAATATTTCCAATGAAATGGTATTGCATGATTTAAATATCTTTAGGTTTCCATTCTAAAGTACAAGTTGGTTTGAATTGGGATTTGCTCCCAATGGACTTACTTCGATTAGAGTTATTTTTTTAAGTTAGCTGTATGTTTGGACCCTACTTACAGCTTTGTGTGTAAATTCACCATCTTTTATCTCAATATGAAGCCTGGATGTGACATGACAGGTTTCTGAATCTTCAAAGTGAGTAACACCATGAACATCCTTGAGCAGCTTATGTCTGATATCATAGCAGTATTCTTCCTGACCACCTTTATATGAACTCTTTTTTTGCTTTTTTTAAGCTTATTCATTGTAGGAATGGGTGGACTATTTGTTTTTGCCTACTATTTTTCTTCTGGGAAAATATTGCTGTTATCAGTGGAAAGGGTGGTGTTAATTTATTACATATGTTCACTCATTACAGTATAATAAAGTATTTAGATGTTTCAAAAACTTTATTCAAGCAGATTCCATAAACAGCCCCAGAACCCTCAAAAAGGAGCAATGCTCATGCAGGTGGTGTCATTGGGTAAAATATTTGTGGTTGGTGATACAAAAGTAGGGGTGCTTCATGACCTGAGACCACAGGTATTCACTTGAAGACGTGTCATGATATGCAACTTTTCCAGCGATATTTATTTGTGTTTCTCTCTCTAGCCTTCATTTCAGTAATTGTAACAAGTCTGTGGCACATGCCTGTGCAGGGCAGTTACTTAATGTGACATACTGAGTTACTCTCTCAGATAAAATCGGACAAGCCTGGTTTTGTCTTTAGTTATAAAGTCAGACTCTACGGAGGTACAATTTCTATAATGCTGTGTTGAGAAATAAGGAATGTGGCTGTTTTGGACGTTACAAACTGATGTCCCCCTCTAGCCTTCATTTCGATTGACATTTTACATAACAAGATCAGCAACTGGTTGGCAGGTCTGATATACTCAACAACTAGACATCTCCTAACGTGGTATTAGCTTTATTACTGAGTGTGCAGTATGTGCTGTGACCCAGAATAACTTTCAGAGACAGTGCAGATTAATTATGTAATGGAGGCATTTCCAGGAGATGACAATATGTATATGAGACAATAGTGACACTAAAAACAATACACCATTGAACACTCGCATGCATAAAGTGTGCTGATCCTAGAGTCACATGGAACTATTCAAACAATTACCCTGGATGGAGGATGTGGACCTGAGGTAGTGCAGGTGGTGTTGTGGAAAAGCGTGCTTCTTCCAGACATGGGCGCCGGCAGGGGGGTGCAAGTAGGTGCACGTGCACCCCCCTAGCTTTTGAAAAAAAAGGAAATGGAGAAAAAAAATAAATCTTTCAATAATAAGAAAAAACGCGAAAAATAGTTTTTATTTTAAATTTTTAAATTACAATTAGACGTTTACATTTTACAACTATACATAAACAATCATTCACTTTGTTTCTAAAAGAGCATCTCAAGCCTTCTTTTTTGTTGTCCAAACTTGTCTACAACTTTGTCGATAAATTTTGGACAATTATTTATTCTTTTTTTGTGTACACTAAGCATACATAATCCACTTAATCTATCGTCACTCATTGTAGATCGGTTCCAAGTTTTGACGCGCCGTAATGTGCTAAAAGATCTTTCAATACTGCAGGTTGTTGCAGGAAGTGTCATGCCAATCTTGAGTGCCTCGGAAACAGCCGGATAAAACTTCGTAGCCTCTTATAGTGTACAGCTAGATCTCTTTTACGCGGTGTATAGTTCCGATTATGGAGAACAGTGCTTTAGAGAAAATATTTATCATAAAAGTTGTAGAACTTATCAATGTCTACACATTTTATTTGAAATATTTTTCTCTAAAGTGTACTGTTCTCCCAGAAATCGGAACTATTAACCGGCGTAAAAGAGGTCTAGCTGTATGTAAGTGCTTACAAAATTACATTAAAAACTTAAGGAAAAAAGCACTACCTATGCCACTGAATACATCAATTACATTTTTAACTATATTCCAGTGATCATATGATAACAAAAAAAAGTCGATTTTTTGTCAGAAAATTAAAAATTAGGTCATGCCTTAAGTGGTTAATCTATCTATGCAAAAACTGACTGCTCTGTACTGTTCAGAGATAGCGACTGTATTGGCAGGGATTTAATGGGCACATACATATACAAAAAAGTTTTTGTTGGGGGAGCGTAGAAAGAAAAAATCTCTTTATGCACCCCCCTGAATTAAATCCTGGCGGCGGTAATGCTTCCAGAATGTATTGTGCTGTGTGTTCATTTATCGGCAGCAGCCATGTTGATTTAATGCAGATGAATTTTTCCACGTCAACATTCACTTTAGTGCACACACATGCGTAATGCATTCACTCGTACTCTACATGAATACAGAAGCTGAGACAGAATGCAAGATATGGTGTGAATGCACTCCAAGCAGTAGGAAGCCAGCAACTTGAACAAATGTAGTGTCTTGACTGATACGGGTGTATCACACATGCTATTACTAGCATGCTTACTAGCTATTAATCCAGTATAACTCTCAGGCAATGAAGTTCATTTTTCTTTATACTTGAACTGTGTAAGCCCATACTGTAAAAAGCCAAGGCTCCTAGAAATCATGGATTCTGGCATTTCAATCAATCAGTTGCGTCAGTTGTGCATTAGAGGTTAAGCGAGGTTCATTTTGCTGACATGCTCGCCTCGCTTGTGTATTAGTGGCTAAGCGAATTTCTCTGTTCTCGCCGATTTCACTTTGGTGACAGGCTTTCATTGAGCTTCATGCTGTAGCGTCGCACTTCCGGGCCAGACAGACTCCTTCCCTTCCACATGTAGACTTTTATATATAAGATAGCTGTGTAAGCCTGTGCTGTAAAACGTACGGGGTCTTAAACTATTGAAATCGTCAGAAAAAAAATTGAAATGTAGAGATGTCAGGTAATTGGGCATCTCTCTCCTAGGAGGTTTCGTTTTGCCAACATGCTTGTATCGTTTGTGCATTAGCGGCTAAGAGACGGTCTTTCTTCAGAGGTTTTGTTTTGCCGCTGTGCTGGCCTCGCTTGTGTATCCTTGGAGGTGGAGCCTTTACCCGAACTCCACCTCTCACTGCCGGGCCGGACAGACTCACACTCACACACGCAGATGTTTAGATACAAGATATTATCTGTGAGCCGATAGTGAGTTTAAATTTAAATCACCCTCTATGGCCCCAACTGATGTGTGTAGTATCAGTCATGTAAACCTACGTGCAGTACACTGGCACAAAGGGCTAGACTACCTTGGTGGAGAAAGTACCCTACAAGAGTGTCTGTTGGAGTCCCCTTGTAATGCCCTGTCCTCACACTGCCCCTAATGGGTAGAACTACTACAGTTGGTAATGGTGATGAAGCAATTGAACCCTGGCACAACACTTCAGCTGACAGTCCATGGAGCAGTTTGTAACCCCTGGGGTTGTTCAGAGGATTCCAGAGTGTTCAGCTCCACCATGTCCAGGAACAGGCCACCATTGAAAGCAGAAGAAGCTCTATGGGAGGTGAGGGTTTCAACAGAAGCCTTGACCTGCTAGTCCTTGCCAACAACCCCACACTTCTGTTTCCCTCTTCCTGGTTCTGCCTGTCTGAATGTCTTCTCACAAGGTGCCTAGCCTCTCAATCTGAGGGTCAAGAACATATGATCTAAAGGCAGAGGACATGACTCTCCATCATTGACCTTTGGCTCAAAGCACACTAGTGTCAGGTACACATAGGAGCAACTGCTGTAGTCCAGGGTGGGGTGTATCAGGGCAGGTTAGGAGCTGCCTCTTTATTGCTCCTTTAGGTGGGACAGAATCTTTATAACCTGAACATTCCAGGTTTGTGACTTGGGTTTGACTGTGGTATTCGTGATGGGTGGTTCTTGACCTACATAGAACTCCATTAGCCATTCACTACTTGGGTACATGTTAGGCTGGCATTTCTTTCCAATCCCTGCTCTCTGGGTACTTCCATCTTCACATCACTGTTGAAGTCACCCAGAAGGACCATAGAATCATCAGTGGGTAGTGCCTGAATGTGCACCGAGGTGACCCTCTTATACAGCTGAACAAACTGCAACTGTAAGGCACTGTAAAGTGTCCCTGCCTCTGGTTGGCACTTCCAAATTAGTAAAGAGCAAAGTCATGAGGCAGACCTAGATGGTGCTTTTGAAGGTCAGTCCCACATAAGCTCTGTGTCTTTCACACCAGTGCCAGTACAGCCCCTGCTCATAACCTGCGAGTCCAGATGCTATCTCATGTTATGGAGTTTGACTGAATTATGTGGCTCATAGTGAGACCCTTAAACTCTCAAGATATTAAACCTAAGTTTGGGATTGTTCTTTGTCTGCTGCTCACACCTCCAGATGAAGTAGCTGCAAAGACTGATGGATACAAGCTTACGTCACCAATTGAATGGGGGCAAAAAAATTTGAAACGGCAGTAATCATCATGTTAAATCATATTTTCTTCTGGAGCAGAGGGTGTTCTAATCTGTCTCAAATTTAGACAGATTAAAACACTCAGCTGGCAATTCTGCCACCAAGTAGATGACCTGGAAGAGGCAGCCAAGCTGAATATCCAGATTGGGTGGACAGGAGGTCTGCTTATAACTAAATGAGAACTGGCGTGGATGTAGACGATGTCACTCCATGCATCAATTAAACCTGTTTTGTCCAAAGTCCCAGCGACCAGTAGGAAGGTTGGTGTGGTGACTGTCCAGTGCAAGGCCCCCTGCTCACTCATACTATGGCACCAGTCCTCTGGACCTACATGTACTCAAGGCACAGGACGACTTCTTTTCTCAGACGTTTATATCAGCTATCTGTTGTCCTTTCTCAGGAAAATGGTCAACAGGATTTCTGCCATGCCTGTTTTGTTGGAAGTCATTAACCGCCCGGCGAGGTGCTACATTCAGTTTGCACATACAAAAACAGAACAGGTTTCTGCCAACTTAAAAAGGCCATCAGCAAGTGTGTCTGGTTTCCTAATATAATCAGGTCACTTGACTGCATTCTTATTGCAGTTAGGGGCACCCAGCCAGAATGAAGCTGCTTTTGGTAGCCATAAAACAGGCTGCAAAAGAAACAACAGACCGCTACAGCATATCAGACTAATAATTCCAATGTGAATTGCACATGAGGGCAACCATCAAAAAGGATATCGGGGAGGCTAAAAGGCAGCTAGGGAGAGGAATGCTGCAGCCAAGGCAAAAAGATGACCCAAAGAGATTCTTTCAGTATTTTAGTAGAAAAAGAACAGTCAAGGAGGAGGTGAAGTTCATCGGGGATAGTAAAGTGGAAATACAAAATGCAGACCGTGAAATAGCAGATGCTCTAAATTGCTTGTCTCATGTGAAGAAGTGGATAACCTCCCAGCAATATCAGGGACTACTACGGAGGATTTGAGTGATTTAGAAATTGTAGAGGGAGAAGTGCTGCTTATATTAAATAGGCCGCACTCAAACAATTCACCAAGACCAGATATTTACCCTTTACCATTGAGTTCTTAAGGAGGATAGCAAGTACATATATATATATATATATATATATAAATACGTATTAGAAAGTCACTGCACACTGGAGCAATTCCAAAGGACTGGAAAATGGGAAATATCCTGTTATATAAAAAGGGTGACCAGGCAAATCTAAGCAATTAGAGGCCGGTAAGTTTAACTTGCATCAAAGCTAAATGAATGGAAGGATTCATTAAGGATAAGATTGAGCAGCACATGGCAAGAACAGCAGCTTTACTGAACGAGTTCACCAGAGGGCAGTCATGTTTTACTCGTTAAGGGTAAATTTTGCACAAACATTAGAATGTTTTTCTTTACACAGAGAGCCATAGATATGTGGAATAAGCTACCAGTAGTAGTGTGACAGACAGTAGGACTTTAGGGCCTTTCAAAACCCGACTTGGTTATGTTCGAAGAATTAAGTGGATAAGACTGATGAGCTTTGTATGATGGTGGAATGGCATGTTCTTATCCCAACTCTTCAAATGTTCGATTGAGGAGTGACAGTCTACCAACACAAGTCATCTGTGATGCCAAGGTGAAGCTGACAAGCATTACTACTGCTCTGGTATAATGCCAACATAAAAAGGCATCTCCAATTACAGATGCCACTCGCTCTTTGATTAAAATCAGACATCCAAGATGTGCCTCTTCTCCTCCTTTTGGACACACTAAGCCAGTGTGAAGTGATCCACTTTGGCGACTCGCCTTTTCTTTTTTCTCATCTTGCACCACAAAAAAAAGGAGGCCAAGAATAAAGAACATGGGCGTTTTGGACCTCACAAACAGAGGAGGGCAGCAAAACTATCGATGACACAAAAAGGGCAACTGAGCTGGAAGCTCAGCACGCAGCTAGCAAATTAGACAAGCCCAGATATTTTCAGTCATGTAAACTGATGTGGTCCAGCAACATGATGAGCAAGTCTGACGCCCCCAATGACTACAAGTCACGTAAAGTCAAGTCTTGCTGCTCTTACACCATTTACAGGTTTTCTGTTCTGAATGTGCATTGGCACAGTGGGAGCGACTTCAGATTAGTGAATTGCATAATTAAGAAAGCAAACTAAAATAATACGGAAAGACAAAAGCTGGAACTGATGGGACTTCCAGCCAATACGCACTATAGTTAAACTGGGTCATTAATGTTACATGATGACGCCAACAGAATGCTTACTTTTATGTGCTAATCATAATCACTTCCCATTCCATCATAGTAAGGAAAACAACATCCTGAGTCTCCTGCCCACATTTCTCCCTAACATCATGGGCTCCGGGCCATTTGGTAAGTCATCACATCAAGCAGTGCCTGGCTATGACCTGCTGCAGCACGGGCCCTTAGATAGCAGGCCGTCGTTCCCATTAACATTTATGGTCCTTGTGCACAGCTGGCTGTCTCCTGTCCACTCTCCATGTCCCAAGCTGTTTAGGATTACCGATGTCTCATCTGGCTAAGCAGTCTTGGGAATTTCTGCAGCTTTCTGTGAAAGGAAGTCTGGTTTTGGGCCAAACTTTACATTATTATATTTTATATGAACATCTGCCATGTTTGACCCAATTTGGGCAAATCAGTGACCATCCCTTCGGCTCAGTCTAGATGTTTCTTGTGCCCTGTCAGTCCTTTGTCTTTCTCCTCTGTGATTGTAACGTATGAATTACATTTCCAAAAAACAATGATGGATTTTTATTTAAATAAGAATTTGGTGTGGATTTTATTAAGAAGCTCACAGGATCTAGTGATTTGTGTAACTGAATAAAAAACCTGTCTACTGCCATCTAGTCCTTTAATATTCCACTTTTTTGGACTAATAGTGCAATTTTCTGTGAACGAGCTGGATGCCTGCTGCCACACGTGGACTTCTCATTCTTGTGTTTGGTCATTCCGCACAGCACAATGTCAGGGTTATTTATCACAAGTGGAATGGCTCTGCTAGGAAATCGAGTAGAAACATTTAGAGCCCATCAACACCTCGTGACTAGGGATGCAAGTCATCGATACTGAAAAACAGATTTTTTAAATGGTGTGGGGTTAGCAATTTGGGATTTTCAGTACCGGAAGTAAACATCACCTTTCCTTTCAATAATGCCTGCAACCCCTCATTGAAGCCCATGAAACTCACCATTGCAGTTGTAGAAAAATGTCCATTTTGTACAGTTCACAAAACAAAAATACAGACTTCAACACGATGAACCAGGGAGGCTGGAGTACGACGCAGCTGGCTTTTGGAGGTAGCCATTATTTATTTCTGAACCATTTTGGTACCTGTACTGAGTTCTGAAAGCTGCCATCAATATGTTAGTAACCGTCCAACACTGATCCTGTCATGTGCCCGATTTAGACAACGTCCAGTGAGCAGTCAACATACAGACAGCACACAAAAGGTACACGACACTTACACGAAAGAAATGGCATGTTGGCTGAAACTTCCCACTGTACAGAATATCCACTTAAATGAGAAACACAGGAAAACAGGAGCTCATGAGAAATAAAGAGACACAGCAGATACTTTACAACAGCAAGTCCTGTTTTATTGATTGCAAACACGTGACAAATGAAATTTAAAAAAAACACCAATCTCCGACCGATCAACTCAAGCAAGATAAATGACCACAAGGCTGAGCTCGGCGTTCAGATGTACAGTATATTCACGAGACGTCAGACCACGTGCAGCACTGAGTGGGTCACGTCCAGCGGAACAATCCTAACACCGGTGTGCTTTATAATGGCACTTCGACGAGTCACTCATCCTACAGCAGCTATAAGGCTTAGAAGGGTGTCAGGTTGCACTTTTATTGCATGACTGCCATTCAGGTGCCCCACTACATTGTTAACTGTTAAACTGTGTTGTGCCACAGGATTACATCTTCAGGGTGAGGCCAGCTAGAGGGAATGCAGAAGCTAGAATGACCTCTAGAAGCCATTTAAAAAAAAAAAAAAAAGAAAGGAAGAATGGCTTCACCCAGAGATTACGGAGTTTGGGGCTGTCTGTAACTAGAACTTTTGTGCACATTGTGATGCGTAATAGCTGGACAGCCTCATGTGCCTCGGTAGGGTACACAAGTGTGGCATAAGTGAAAAGAAACCAAGAAAGCAAATAATTCCCGTCACATATATATATATATATATATATATATATATATGTATGTGTTAGGCAGAGACGATTGCTGTCAATCTAAACTTTAGAATTATTTTTTAGCTACGGATACATAAAAAAAAAAAAAAAAAATGAAAACCCTCAATGCACACTATTTACATTGTTCTCTCCTACATTAATTATTTACAAACTTGATACAGTATTTCCTTTAAAGAATGAACTCGCGTTATCTATAAATATACATATACACATATATATGTATATACCTGTAGATAGATAGATAGATAGATAGCTAGATAAAATTAATCAAGAGGATTTTCAGATTGTTTGCTGTAACTCGTCCCTCCAATCAGAATTCCTACTTTAATGTATTGCATATGTGGGGGGAGGGACTGGCTGGCTATCTTGTGCTGTCCTATAGCAGGGCACTCTGGGTACTTGCTGCCAATACCCTTTTTATGCCATGTTTAGGCACAGAAGATGCCTCCCAACTAATGAAGACCAGCTGGGACACTAAAGGACAGAGAGAGCACCCAGCAGCTCTTCATCCTCACGTGCCGTTTTACTTCAGTGTGGCTTCTCTTTTTATTAAACAGGGTGTGTATTGTAATTTAGGTAAGTCTACAATGGGAGTTTACATTAATGGAGTGTCTGGATGGTAAACACGTATTAGTGGTGATGTTTTAGGAGCTGCTAACAAAAATGAAAAACAATTGTTCTGTTTTATAGATTTCCAATAAGTACAAAAAACATAAAATCATGAAGTCTGTCATGAATTCTCCCATGACGGATATTCTAACCTTACAAGCCATCTGCCCGATTCCCTTTGATTTTCAGTGTAACATTTGAATGTAAAACAAAAATTATGCATTTAAAAAAATAAATAAAAAGAGCAATACGTGCTTTGCAATACCAAGTAATACAAAAATAAACTTTAAAATCCCTTATGTTTAGTTTGATCCCATCTGTTAAAATAAAAATATATAAAAATAGACTAACAAACATGAGAAATACAGGACTAAAAAGAAAAAGCTGAACCCTAAGGTGGCGCTGCTGACCAGCTGCTCTGCAGCTTCGATGCCCCCCTGAGCAGAGAGAGGCCTGACAGTTCAAACCGCAGCACAGTAACGCCACAGTGCAGCGCTTGTTCAAATATTTCTTCATTCAGTGTCGAGTTCTCTCTGACATGATGTACAGCACACTATATGCTTAATTTGAAACATTTGCCCATCTATAACCATTACAACAACCAAAATGATACTGTGTTACATGACTAGATCTTTCAACCCCAAAAGTGAAAAAGAGAAACTAAACACTTGATATTATGTATACATCCTCAGATGGTTCAGAAGAAATGAGAAAAACTTGTGTAGGTTAAAACTAAAATTAAATTAAATTAAATCTAAAGCTAGCACATACAAAAACAATTTACTATTTAAAAACTAAATTCAAACAAATTACTGTTCATAATTCTAAAATTTCAATGTTTCACTTGAAGATTTTTACAGATTTTTAAAATCTTCTGATTCATCTGCTAGGCAGCATACAGAAAAATATAAAATAAATAAATAAACTTATATATAAAAAGTGGATTTGCATATTTCCACTTCTAGACAATCATTCGTAGAAGAAATGAGAGTGCAGCCCCCAGAGACAATCCTAATGCCAAAAAGAAGGTCATCAAGGCCCCAGTCGTCTCGACATCTTGTGGTTCAACCATTCTGTGGAGATTGAAGAGAAAAAAGAAAAGAAAAATTGAAGACATTTTCAGTAAAGAACATACATAATAAAACACATTAAAGTTATTTGAGCACTTTGCCACAGTAATCTTGGTTTCTAGGTCACTATTGTAAATCTGTGCATAACACACAATGCAAACAAAGGCATCAAAGCAATCATACATTTTCAGAACAAGTGAAACTATACAGTCAAATCAAAGTACAAATATGGAGTTAGAAATTGAAAGCAAAAAGGTGCTTAAATCAAGACCTAAATAATATGGCAGTAATAATAATTCTTTCCATTAAGATAGTGCTCTTCTGAAAACTCAAGGTGCTCTCCACGCAGGGAGGACCCGGGGTACAAAGCCATGACCTTCTTACTATCACAGCTCAGATACATTAGCTGGATTTCTAGGTTTTTTTCTGACCCCAATATACAGTTTACTGAGCATAAGGAAGCCAAAGGCAGTGAAATGTGAAAGGCATGCTGTTAGATAAGTGGTATGATGGCATGGTTGTTAGTGTGGGGACTCTACAAACGTCTCCTCCAAACACTTGCATTGTTGTAGACTGGCATACTAGCCAGCACAGATTCCCCTCCTAGGGCAGGCACTGTAGTCGTGAACTAGATAAAGAGATTGGATGGATGCCATTTAAATTCACATGAGAGGGGTTAAGGTTTAAAGATTTGAAGGAAGCAGATATCCAGTACACTGGGGGCTCAAGTTCTAGCCTAATATTAACTGGGTAGTAAGACAGCAAGGTGTAGCCTCTAAGGTGTCAGATGCTAAATAACAAAACTGTCAGTTTAATTCCTTCCTCTGTGCCAATGTGTGACCCTGAGCAAGTCACTTAATCTGCCACGTTTGCTTGGGCTTTGTTCTGGGTACCCCAGTGTTCCTCACACATTCTCCAACACAAAAGTGAACTGGTGCTTTGGAGTGTGGGAGTGTGAATGGGGCCTGTGATGGACAGCTTCTTGATGGGCTGCTTCCTGCCTTGTGCCCACTGTTACCAGGAGAGGGTCGGACCACCCAAAACCAAGAGCGTTTTGACCTTTTTGTTTTATATATAAAGAAAGAGAAGAAATATTGCACTTTTATATAGCAGGAAGCTTTATCTGTCCTATTTGTTAAAACCTAACCTATTTTAGCTCCCCTTCTGTAATGTCACAGAATTATCATTAAAAATACTGCCATATTACTTTAATTTGAAACAGACAAGACATAAAATGTGTTCCAAAAACTCTCATCTTTTTAATTTAAACAGCTTGTGTCCTCCAAGCATAAGCCTAGCAGTAGTACTCACTGAGGTGCGTAAGACATGGAGAGGCAGGCACAATATCCACTGGTGAAAGAGAAGAGCACCATGAGGATAACAAAGACGGCATCATGATGGAAAATCACTGGGAGATAGGCACGCTCCTGGACATTGCACAGCATTAACAGAGGTATGAAGACGATGCGCGCACAAACAAGTAGTGGGAAAAAACAACTGTTCTTCGAAGGCTGAGGAGAGACAAACATGGTGATAATTAATTCCAAAATCCTGCTTTAAATGCGTTATAAAGAGTTATAAAGAGTGCCGAAAGTAGAGCTACCAAACTAAATATGTGAGGGAAAACGGTAAATCTTCAGTAAGGCATGGCTAGATAATGCATTCACACAAGATTAATGAAGTCACAAGGCGGCAAAAAGACAGGTGGCAATTGTCCTTTGAGAAGAAAAGGTGCCATACTACCTTGATCTGTTTTTGGTCAGATTAAATGAAACTTTTATGGTAAAAATTACACCCTTGTGCAAATTAATTGAAACAAACTCTGTAAACAACACAAATCATGTTCTTATTATGAGTAATATTCAGGTACTCACATTAGTACATAGGACATGACCTCCTCGACTCTTGGCTTGGAATTTATCAATTTTGAACAGTCTTGGATGATTTTGGGGTCTCTGTACCAAACTTGAATCAAGGCCTGAATCATCACCTCCATTGTTGTGCAGTCCATTCCATGGAGTCATTGCTTAGAAACAGACCATGGTTTACATGAGACCCCCTCAAAAGAAGATGTTTTGGGGTTGCTTCAGGTACTCTGGCATTTGTTGCTTGCACCGATTCCAGGGCATGATGCGCTCACCACAATACAATGACAATGAACTTCTCCACAAAAAAGTTGCTCCAGAACTGAAATGTTATTTCAGATGTGGCCCCGTGTTACACATCGAAACAAGTGAAGACATTTTTCAATGAGAATCAAAGGAACAGACTGGAGTGGCCTGGAAACTCTTCTGATCTGAAGCCAAGTGAAAATTTGTGGTTTATCTGTAAGCAACGAATTTATGGAAATGGGACTGCACAACCATGGAGAAGATGATTCAGTCCCTAACTGAAGTTTGGTACAGAGACCCCACAACCCTCCAACACTGTTCAAAATTGGTGGATTCCATGCCAAACCGCATTAAGAGTTGAGAATGTCATATCATGTATTGATGCAAGTAATTACTCATAACTGAGCAAAACTGATTTTTATTTTCAGAGTCTGTTTCAGTTAATTTGCAAAAGTGTGTACAACATGGTTTCTAGTTGTCCTAACAACCCCTAAATAAAATATAAATTTGCAGCTATGAATTTGCCTGAAGTTTTGATTTGCAGTTAAAAGATGTTCCTAACTACAAAGACAGTCTCAACTGAGAGCCAACTGCAGTAGTGATGTAAACCGCTGTACTTGCCATGCTGAGTCTGGGGCTGATCTCAGGTAGCACTGCCATGACTGGTACATGAACATTTCAATACCACCAGCAACCTAAAAATGCACTTCTACTGTTCAAGTCATTTGACAGTGAAATTACTCAGGAAGTACATAGGAAAAACAGTGGAAAAATGAGGAATTGACAGCACAACCCGAGCTGTATAAGCAGGCCTACAAAAAGAAAAGAGCGCCGTCAAAGGGCGATGGTTTCAGTGACGCAAGAGACTACTTCACAGCCAGCTGAGAAATTCCTGACCATACTTGCACATCTGTGGAAGCAGGAACACTAAACAGGAAACCCTTAACACTCATGGCTGGTCAAGCAGATAATGTTGCGTCTGTGAGTGACAATCTGCAAGACACAGTCCCGGTGCGCTAGGCCCAACCCCAAGTGTGTGCATTATCCTGAGACACCCAAGAGTAGTCTTTTATTTAGCATGCGGCTGATAGGCATATTCAACATTACTGTACTTTATTATTTTTACAATAATTACTATTACGATTAGCACCCTCTTATGGATGCAAGGCACCTAACACACTTTTTAAGATCATGTAAATTCTATACAGGTAATAATATCAAGTCTATTTACAGCCAAAATAGGGAAAAAAGTTGTATTACATTTTTCCAGTCTGACAATTCCTGCCTAATTGACAAGCATAATATGCTCATAACATCTTATTTTTCAAATGTGCACAATGTCACATTAATTTCTCAATGTGCCTGTATTAATTTGTAAATGTATCCATCATTTGTACAGTATACATGTCTGTTTTCAAGGTAGTTCATTCCTTGCTTCTGTAACAACTACTCAAACATTACATGAAATCATTTTTAAAAATAAGTAACAGAAATTCAGTTCCAAATTATCTAAACTCATCCTCCCCAGCACAAGGGTTAAGGAAGAGTTTTAATTATGGGCAAGACTATCTAAAGAAAACACAATAAATTCTCAACATAACCAAGGCTGCAGCTACACATATTTTAAAAGACATTCCTTTTTAATCACCATGTAAAATGTGCAGCGTTTGTATTTTCTGTTACTATTTTTGGCCGGTGTAGTGGCTCTGTGGCTAAAGCATTGGGCTGGTAACTTGAAGGTTGCTGCTGTTAGTGGCAAAAGGAATGCTACTCTGTTGGGCCTTTGAGCCCTTAACCTGCACCTGATCCAGGGGTGCTGTACAAGCTGCTGACCCTGTGCTCTGCTCCTCAGTAAGTTGGGATATGCAAAAAAAAAAAAAAAAGAATACAGTATACCGAAAAAAACAAGAAATTGAAGAATTTTTTTTTTCTTCAATTAAACCTGCATGATTACTGTAAATTGGTCTTTTGAAAATAGTTCATAAAAATGAAGTAAACTAAAACATGACAACCCACATTGTAAACATTTACATGAAGGACTCACCCATCGAACACACACTGTCACAGATCGTCCTGCCCAGTCCATCAAATTGAATGCCAGAAAGCAGCAGACAGGAATGAAATACTTGTCTGGAAGTGAAGAAATTAAAAAATGTGGATGTCAATCAAGAAATAAGACTGAAGAAAATGACTGACCCCACTCAATACAATCTCCAGATCTTAGGAGGTCCAGTTCAAGTCTCTCACACTACAAACACACATGGGGTCAATTCAGATTTGCCAGTTTAACTAACTGGCATATCATTTGGAGAAAACTGAAGGGTCGGTGGGGTTAGAAGGGTATCAAATGCTCCATAACTCTTGCACATATAAACTACCAAAAGGACCCAATTAATTGTAATTACTGGATGTCTTGAGAATTCTTTCATTTGTCAGTTCATCTGCTAGACAACCATCTTCTTTTGCAGGATTTTTCCATTTACATGACTTGGCCCTTACTGATCACTAGGGTGATATTCTCTCAAGATCAACTCCTTGTGCATTCATTTACTCTGACAGACTGACCGTTGCAGTGTATCTACTGTTGAGCGGGAACAATACCTCATCTAACACAAGGCGCGACATATACCAATGTTTTAAAATATTTAGGAGTTTTCAAATCATGACTGAACTCCTTATCTGAGTGTGGACATCTTATCTGTAGCTATCACCTCTAAACATACTTTCATCCACGGAGTGAGCCACCATTTTGGACATTATTTCTAAGACTCTCATCCCAGGACAACACTGGAGGAAGAAGAGAAACTGAGTAAACTGCACCCACTTAGGCAGCAGGAGAATTTTGGTTGGTTCACTCGCAAGACAAAGGTTAAAATATTCTCTGTTGAACGGTAAGGAAAGTATTTATCCTTTTTTCCTCAGAACATAGTGCCTCTCCTCCCTGGTTTTGCATTTACTTTCAATTGCTTTTGCCTCTCACTGCACCAATGAGTGGTGCCTCTTAGCCGTTTTCAATGATACACCAGAGGGTCTCCCAGTGATGTGTGGGGCAAACTGGGCAGGCAATCTTAGCACAATGAGCAACACATTTTGCAGCTGCAGGAGGAAATGGACATCACAGCAGGACATTTT
Organism: Polypterus senegalus; assembly: GCF_016835505.1. Classification (NCBI taxonomy): domain Eukaryota; kingdom Metazoa; phylum Chordata; class Cladistia; order Polypteriformes; family Polypteridae; genus Polypterus; species Polypterus senegalus. The sequence goes on along the minus strand of NC_053164.1, from coordinate 81,012,868 downwards.
CTTGAACAAAACTGACAGACTGGAGGATATATAGATTAAAGGACAAGATCATGAAGGGAGAATGCAGCAGTATACCACATATGGTATAGAGGGCTAGATACCAAATTTAAGGTTCATCCTAATATGGCAAGACAAATAGATCATTATTTTTTTACTGAAGAAAGTAATGGTATAAAAGTAACTACACTTACTCCATGGATCTCCAAATTGACTCTTAACATCAGCTGTGACTGCAGGAAATACAGAGAGGGACACTGTGAACACAAGTGTGATGCAGAAAGCCATCATCTTTATCTGTAGATAGAAAGAACAAAGTCATACTGTATGTTTACAGGCATCACAGTGAATAAGTCCGCATGTAAACAAATGTACTTTAATGTATTCGCAACACACTGCGGTCAAAAGTATTTTTTTTTTCAATATCTAGTCAACAATGTATGACTCTTTTTAACTGCTACTCAAACCTGATTTGTTAAAACTTCCCAAATAAATACTGGATGTTTTGTTCAGAGGTGTGTGTGCACATTTCCCTGTGATGGACTGGACTCTACCTTGTACCCCATGTTCACTCGGATAGGCGCCAGTCCCCTACTGCAACCCGGCATCAATCCGAATTAATTATGGCTTTGTTCATAAATATTAGGCTAGCAAATGTTTTCCTTCCTTTTCTTTGCCTTCTGCAACTAAATTTTATAAAAGTGCATGTTAACCAAGGCTGCTGAATCTAACGCAAGAATGTTATGGCATCAGCAGATTTCTTGTTTTATTAATCTTCTATTCAAAATGTGTGACTTATTATATTAGTATAAATAATATCAATGAAAGAATAAAACAGATGCCATTTTTAATTCCATGCCAATTAAAAATGGCTTTAGTTGTTCAGAATTCATGCGGTTATCAGCTATTTTAAGACAGGGTGTAGTGGAGCCTTGCTGCACAAACCTGATGGTAGCTTTGCTCCTCCATACTTAAGATTCTACTCTTTTATGACCAGTCGGACCAATTAAATTCAAAATTTATACCTTTTTAAGAACTTGGAATACAGAAGACTTTTTCTGCGTATTCACTTCTCCATTCTCAGTTTGGTCAAGTGCGAGATAGGCTTGCTTGCCACCATTAGCATGGCCATTTTCCTTTCCATTTTCTTTAAAAAGAAAAAAAAAAAAAGTGTTACACATTGCCTTTAAAATTACTTAAAATTTAATATTTTGCATTTTAAGGCCTTCTGCCATGACACCATTTAGCAACAATAGACAAGTCACTGCTTAGAACTTCACACTGCCATTTACAACTTTCAAAGTAAGACTTCAGTAAATTTTGACATCAATCCAAAGTTTGAGCTTTGAAAGCTTAAAAATGAACTCCGTGGTATTTTCGTAAATTCATACCATATACTATACTAATGCTGTAAAACGTACAAATTTCATGTGTTGTCCATGGCAGGTTTTTTTTTTAAGTGACCCAGTGCTGCCACTGCAGTTCTAGAATGCATGTAAAGAGCCCTGACCAAGTCTCAGCTCGCAATGAAGAGATTCTACAGAATAAGTAACTGCCCTAAGCCTCTTATCCAAATTGAGGTGAAAAGGAAAAAACTGAACCTGCTAGTCTACTACAGGTTATAATCGCACACCACCCAACACTCGCTCGTAACCGGTCAATCAAACTAATGTGTAAAGCTTGTGGAACAGAAATCTCAGACCAACATGGCAAGGACTTACTACTTGGTATTTATTTAATTATTAAGATGGAATATTCAGTAAAATGTGTACACATAAATTTAATGTATAAATGCAGGGTCACAAATTATATATTCAGGTCATATATATGGGGGTATGGTAGGAGGTTGGCGGGCAAAGCCCCATAGTGTATGTCCGTCATCTTCGGCCTGGGGACGCTGCAAGCCGTGGCTGGAGGGGGGCGATTTCGCTGCTTGTGCAGTGTAGTGTCCCTCGGGCAGCTCCCGGTGGCAAGCAGTGACCCGTGGTCCATAGTCACCAGGGCCACAGCTATCACTCGTGTGCAGGACGGAGGCTTGATGGGGCGGTTTGCTGCCCGCCCACTACGCCGCCACAGCTACTGCTCCTGACTGTATGGAGTGGAGAGGGGTTTCACTAACACACGGCTGCCCCGTTTGTTTTTGGAGGGAGGCTGGTAATGCAGCAAGCGGTGACCTGCTTGTGGCCGAACGGGGTGGCGGCGGGTAGCACTGTAGTGTGCCTCGGTTGGCTGCCTGTTGAATGGGGGTGCTTGTAGCGTCCCCAGGCCAAAGATGACGGAGCGGCAGTTACTGAGGCGCATGCATTGCAGTTGCGGCCTCGTTTGGAAGTCAGATGTCCATAACCTGGGGACCACCTATATAAACAGGGTGGTCCAGATCTAATTATGCAAATCCAGATCATCTGGAGGACTTTGATTTATGCGGCGACGATTCCAGTTTGGCGCAAAGACAATTCTTTATGTCGTCAGTTTGCACACTTTGATGGTCTGGGATTATTCAGGTGATTTTCTGTGTAATAAACTTAAGTTATAGCATAATGAAAATTGAATAATTAGATCTGGACCACCCTACATTTTATATATTTTAAATAACTATATACACACATAACTATACATGTTTATGTTTACTGCTTTCCTCAAAAGCACTTGCATGTTAATTGAGGATCCCTCACCTGTTTGAAGCAGATGATCTTTGGTCTCCAATTCATGTAATTTGTGATTTCTATTCAGGTAATAAGAAGAAAACTCCTAATATAAGAAATACAAAAGAAATTAGCATTGCTTCTCTTTTTCACTTTTGTGGTAACAGGTAAAACATGGAAGAAAACAACATCGATCTGATCTGTAGCTTGTGTTTTATTCTGAAAGCAGATTATAAATAAATTACTTACAGAAGCATATCCATAGACTGTAAACTCTAAGCACTAAATACAGCATGACATGCCAAACCTTTAAGCAGCTACCCTGCATATTCCTACAACCATTTTCTCATCTTCATTTAGAATGTGTGCTGGGCTACCTTTCTTTCTAATTTAAATTTGAATTATTTGTTTAACATGCAATTCTGAACCTTTTTTTAATCTTGCTTCCATTCAATTTTAGTACATTATATAGTGCAGCTCATTACTCCTTCATATAAAACGGGCAGTTCTTTGTCATAACATTTGGTGTCTTGCTAGTCCCAGCTCTATCCCTAGACATTAGTAAACACTTACAAAGTTTCAAGACAAGGCAACTGGCTATGAAAACAGAAGCCTCGAATTACAAAAAAAAAACACAGTGATTGAAATAAACATTTTCCACCCAATTACAGAAAAATGGGCCATTAAATTAACATTTGTAAAATGTCTTCCAGCATGAGCAGAGGCCAAAGTAAACTTAAATGACCAAGACCAAGGCAATTTTTCAAAAAATGAATTTTGCAATTTTTTTCACAAAACCAGCTGTTCAGAAGAGAAGCATTTGAGCAGTCGACACCAATTCTTTGTTAAACTTACCAGATGAGGAAGCATCAAGTATGTGAATACTGAAATTAAGGTGCCAATGCATGGTGTTATAAAATATCCCAGTGCTGCAGTCCTTGTGTCTGTACCCACTGGGGAAAAATGCAAACAATATAAAAAAATCATTTCTGGAATTTCTGTAGTATAAAATGATAAACATACATGGATATCATGTGGATGTACGAGTTTTTTACCACTTTATTTTCCCTTTCTACACTTCCTGCTCTTTACAGTTAAACTTGGCCAGAGGTATGAATAATATTAATGAAATTGGCCCAGTGACTGAACATTTTATTTTACCGCAGCTTTCTATCCGCAAGAAAGCATCAATTTACCCTACCCGATGGGTTGCATTAAGTTTAATTTAGCAAGTTCTGTACTCTGTAAAAATGTATAAAGTACAAGAAACTCATTTTCCAAAACACAATTTAATAAAGCACCTGCTGAACACAGTAATTTAAATGTATTTTTTAAATAAAAAAGTGTGATAAAAAGTAGAAGAACATTGAAAGACAAAAAGGTAATATCTGCACAAGTGAAGATACTGTACTTCAGTTTCTAACACATTCACCGCGTATTCTTGCACAACATGTTTAAAAGGTTGAGTGAAAATGTGCCAGGCTGGCAGTAAAAGTTACAGGCCGAGCTGAATTGCAGCTTGTATTCTGAATGAGAGACTGGTATAGTTAAGATGACAGCATTGGGGTTTTTGGTTTGGTTTTTTTTCACAAAATGTTAAAATGCCCGTTTGTATTTCAGTTCCTCATCAATCCATCTATCCATTTCCTAACCTGTTTCTTCAGTTCAGGGTTGTTAGAACCCAATTGCCTATTAAACAGAAAGCAAGAATCAATCCTAGGCAGGTACCAATTCCACACACGTGATCACACCACATCAGTTTAGAGGTGATCATTAAGCTAACATGAAATATCTTTGGGATATTTAAGGTATAACTCAAACAGACACAGACACAGGGAAAATGTACAAAGTACATGCACTCTATGCCTGGTATGGACTCTGGAGTTAAACCTTCTTTTTCTGCTGAACTGGACAACTTCAAAGGTGCTCCATTATGACAACAACAAAAAAGACTTCAAACTGTAGAAATCATACACACTGCCCTCTTCACCATAAGCACCTGGCATAAATCTAGCACACGCATCAAAACTACGGAAACAAGCAATCATCACTCATACCAAGCCATTTGCAGTGTTCAGCTTACTAACAAAAAAAATGAGACATCAAAGTCTGCACACTGGACATTCAGCCAACAGCAAGTAAATTTAGATCTTAATAAAGAACTAAGGACCCTTTATAACAAACTGTTGAACTTAAATAAATAAAATTGTTTCTTTTTACTATAGCTTGAATTTTGATCTTGTATTGTACTAGTTATTCTGCTTCAAAAATGTGAAAATTATGAAGAGTTTATAAATAAACACATTAAGAAAATAAGTACTTACGTGAAAGGGCTATCAGCATAGCCAAAGCAGCAAAGATCCCAGCAAGGCCTTGGCCACTCATGAAGAGGGTACTGTACTTCTGTGGCAGTAATCCCACCAGCCCAAACAGACTGCCTTGTAGGACTGCGCCAAATGCTGAGAAGAAAAGGAGCATTTATCAGCAAGCTGTGACCGAGTGAGTCACATCAGGAACTCAACGTGGCTGTCAGTTTCATACAGGTAAAGTTTCATTTAAACAAATGCCAACGTGCTCCACAATATTACTTTATTGGTAATGTTTATGAACTCAAGATGTTGTAAAAGTGTCTTTTAATTTTTGCAAATTAACCTATTTTAAAACCAAACATTCAAGTAATCATTTAGAATGTATGTAGCCAAAGCGTTTCAAAATATGAACCGAATGAGAAGCTTATTGGCGAACTCAACAGATTACAATATGCAAGCCTTCGGGGCCTGAGCTGCCTCAAAAGCTGGTATATAGTAATCTGTTCAGTTCGCCAATATAAAGTGTCATTTTGCTTGACTTCGCGCTGTATCCATAACAGCTAACATTGTACAATACCCTACTGCTACAAAGATATGAACCTATGAGATTAGTTTACACGTGTATGTAAAGGGCAAAATGAATTTAGAATCCAGTTTCCTTACATCCCAAACAGCAAGTTACTTACTACAAAAAAAATGATGACACTTTAGAGAAAACAAGGAGAGCAAAAACCTAATTAAGAGCAGTAAAATAATTAAGGTGAAATATATATATAGGCTAGATAATTGCTGAAATGATGTATATACAGTGATCCCTCTCTATATCGCGCTTTGACTTTTGCGGATTCACTCTATCGCGGATTTTAAATGTAAGCATATCTAAATATATATCACGGATTTTTCACTGGTTCGCGGATTTCTGCAGACAATGTGTCTTTTAATTTAAGGTACATGCTTCCTCATTTTGTTTGCCCAGTTGATTTCATACAAGGGACGCTATTGGCGGATGGCTTAGAAGCTACCCAATCAAAGCATGCATTACGTATTAAATAAAACTCCTCAATGATATACGATATGCTTCCTTCGTGGTGCTTGTTTGCTTTTCTCTGTCTCTCTCTCACTCTCTGACATTCTCTGCGCCTGACGGAGGAGATGCGAGCAGAGGGGCTGTTTGCTTAGAAGATACGGACGCTCCTCTAAAAAATGCCGCTTTATCGCGCTGCTTCGGCATACTTAAAAGCCTAAAAGCACGTATTGATTTTTTGATTGTTTGCTTTTCTCTCTCTCTCTCTGACATTCTTTGAAGAGAAAGATCTATTTGCATTCTTTTAATTGTGAGAAAGAACTGTCATCTCTGTCTTGTCATGGAGCACAGTTTAAACTTTTGACTAAAGGGTGTTATTTCATGTCTAGAGGGCTCTAATAATGTTAACAGTGTGGGAGAGTTTATAAGGGCTTAAAATATATAAAAATAACCATACAAACACATGGTTTCTACTTCGCAGATTTTCATCTATCGCGGGGGTTCTGGAACACAACCCCCACGATCGAGGAGGGATTACTGTACTGGATTATAACTGAATAATTATGTAAAGTTGCCAGTGCCATCTGCAACAAACAGAGGATTCTCATCCAATCTGCTGTAGAAAGAGCGATATTTCCAAAAAAGTAATATTAGATACTGTGTGATCATGTTTTTATCAACATAAAATGAAATACAAAACAAGTTAAAAAGTAATTCATAAAAAAGTAAAATTGGACCAGACAAACAACAAACATCCCTAATCTTTCCTTTCCCCAACCTCCAGCCAAACTCTGCAGCAGAAATTAAAGGGTGGCACTAAAAGGATGCCTGCGCCTGCAGAGGAGGGCGGCTGAGCACAGCAGGATACAGAGAGAAAGAGAGAGAAGATGAAATAACACAAATTAAGATGCACGGTAGTGGCACTGCTCACTTGTCACCCAACCCTAAACCAGTTACACCATCAATCTGTGTCACTAAAAGCTCAAGAAAGGTTAAGAGAGCAGAATTACCAAACACTAAATGAAAGGCATTCCAGAAATTCCCAATGTGGGGCTATTAGTGCCTTTGCTGTTATTGATAATAAGCACAGTTATTATTGATGTAAACCATAATGGTCAAAGCTGAAAGTAAGGAGAAAGAAGTATAGGAGGTGAAAGATGTGTGTAAGAGAGGAGCATTAACCAGCTGGATAGAAGAAAGAAAACAGGAAACTACAGACTAGTTGGGAAACACAGGTGGGCACACACAGAGCATATGTATAAATATCCCAAAGGACAATTGTGTATTTAAGTGACAATAGGGACCTTCATTTAGCCCACTGCATTACATTTACAGGGAATATTTTAGAATCCGATATAGCATTGCCACAGGCTATAAAGTTAGGTCAATGTCACATTATATCACAACTTCTAGTCATTGGGTATGTCAGACTTGCTGACCGCAGCCGCCAGACCACTTCAATTTACACAAGTGAAACATGTTGGGCATGTCAAAGTTATCGGCTGCAGGACGACTTTCTAACCCGGTCTTGCTTGCCCTTTTACTGACAGCCAGTAGAGTACTGCATGTTAGAGGCGGCGCTGAACAAATGGATTATCAGATGAGGCTAGTTCAGCCAATTTTCATTTATACATGGAAACCTTAAGGCTTTATGTATGTAAAGGAAGAAGAAACTGATTAAAACATGACCAGGAAAAGTTTGAAGGTGAAGATTTCCATTAGTTGTACTCTAGTATTACTTACTGATAGTGCAAAAGGTACTATATAAAAATTATGCAGGTGGCCATTATCAGTGTAAAGCTTCTATTTAAAAACGGAATGGTTCCTTGTGGGATTACTTGGTACACACGAGAAAAAGCGTTAATGGCACACTAAACCTCAGGTACATTCCTCACATTTACCATCTTCCTTTAAGACCCAGCTTTGAAATGTCACCACACCCCGGGCCAGAAATAAAAGACAAAGAGTAGGACAGCTGCTGTACAGGCTTTTAAATGTTCAAAGTGCAGCACGAGATGGAGATCACGCAGAACAGCAGCAGTGGGAATCCAGCAGCTGATCGAGCAAAGAGGAGGTAAAAAAAAAGAGGTTTCGTAAGAGCGACCGTGTCTCCTTGGGGTGCGTTCAGCCCCCTCTTCACAACGCGAATGGCAGACTGGCTGCAACTGGGGGGTGGGCATTGAAGGCGCCAGGGAGGCTTCACAATGTTCACTTTTGTAGCTACAATGATGGATAGGTCTACTATTTCCAAGAATTTGACTCCTATAAGCTAGGACACCTAAGGAATGCTACTACAAATAAAATACAATTTAATGCCTATAGCATGTAGTGAGATAAACTTTACAGAACTGTGCATTAAGAATTCACTTACAGTTAATAAACCATATTGTAGCCATGGTCACAGAGAAGAACGTTCCAGGTTCCATGTCTATTTTGACAAAAGCAGCAGTCAGGATGAAGCAGAGAAGAATGCATAATAAACTGCCTGCAATGCGGATGCGTTCTGAGATCCTTGAAAAAATTAAAGAAAACAGATTCCAAATTCTTTTAAGGCAAATAAAAACAACGTAAATTAGGCTTTAACAAAGACCATGGGAGAAACTTACCACTGATACAAAAAGGAATTGAGAAAGGTAAAAAGTAGCAATGGCAGCTGAGCTAGTAGAGTCATCCAGTTGCCAAAGTGATATTCATCATGCTCAACACTGTGGGTCTCATTTGTACCGTTGTAACTGGGATGCACAACGTTGCTTCTCAAGCGCTCATTAAAGTACTATGAATGCAAAAGACAAAGAAATTTAAGAAACTATCACACTAAACAGCGCATAGCAAAGCAAAATGACAAAAAGGCAAAATTATTTTCTGCTTTTAAAAGGATTAGCAGACATTAACAAAAACAACAAACAATAAAATTACATTTACTTTATATATGAACTACAACCAAAGGTGTTTGACAAAATTCAGTTAATGACAGTAAATGGAAAACCTGTCAAGGTATTAACTCACAAGACCAAAGAAAGGAAAAGAATACCAGGAATCAAAATATTATAGGAGACACTGAACTAAAAAGAGGGTACAAAGCTCAAGTAGTCAATGTGGGTAAAAGGGAGCCACTAGCCTGATAGATATAGAGAGATATATATATGTATACATGTGTGTGCACAGAATATATAGATACCAGTAACGGCGCTCTGCACGATAACATGCTGTCATGACACTCGACTTGGGCATTCCTAGTTTTCATCCTCTCTCTTTGTACGTTTAGCATTTGTTTGCTCAGAGGTTGATGTGATTGCTTTTTCCTGAGCAGCTCTTCTTTTCTCCACCCTAGCGGCCCGCTTCTTCTCTTCTTTCGTCGCTTTCTTTTCACGTTAAAACTGATTGAGTGTTTGTGTTGCAATTATTTAGTACTTTTTCCTTAATTTTTCACTTAAGCTAGCAGTTAAGTCTCAATCTGCCTCAAGAATAATTTAAGATATGAAGAAGTAGGGGAAATGACGGCGAAGGTGGTAGGGATGGGAAAAATATTTTTGCAAGAAGCCTAAAGTAAAATAATAATAAAAATAAAATAGAAACGTATATGACAATACAGTAAGTATAATTAATATTGCCTTAGTGTAAAACTTTGTAACAATCTGTAATACACAATATCTGAAGAAGATATTTAGGAAAAATTTTCTATTTTTTTACCTCATTAAATTTTTCTATAAAATTTCATTATAGACAACATCCATCCATCCATTTTCTAACCCGCTGAATCCGAATACAGGGTCACGGGGGTCTGCTGGAGCCAATCCCAGCCAACACAGGGCACAAGGCAGGAACCAATCCTGGGCAGGGTGCCAACCCACCGCAGGACACACACACACACACCAAGCACACACTATGGCCAATTTAGAATCGCCAATCCACCTAACCTGCATGTCTTTGGATTGTGGGAGGAAACCGGAGCGCCCGGAGGAAACCCACGAGACACGGGAGAACATGCAAACTCCACGCAGGGAGGACCCGGGAAGCGAACCTGGGTCTCCTAACTGCGAGGCAGCAGCGCTACCACTGCGCCACCGTGCCGCCCATATTATAGACAACATTTCTTGTAAATATTCCGAGTTTGGCAACAGTTTTCCTTGTTCAGGACCATCTACAACCTTGACAACAACATCTGGAAAACGTCTAACTCTTGATAATGCAACATATAACTGACCGTGGCTGAATACTGGTTCTGGCGAGTAAATGCCAGCTTTTTCTAAGGTTTGCTCTTCTGAGTCTTTCTCTTTCAGCGTTTTCTCACGCTCATTTTGTTTTTGTTCAATCGATCTATTTGCTCGTATTTTTCTTTGTCTTTCAGCCTTTCTTTTGTTGATGTTTACTTGTTGAGCTGACCATTCTTCCAGGAGATGTTGCTTATATAGGATTTGATTGTCTGTGTCTTTTGTCCTACTTGACGTGTCCTTTATTTTTTTGGGTGGCATGTTGTTAGTAGATACGTCCGTAATATTTTCTTTTACAGTAATACTGGCTTGTATGTGGCTGTAATATGCATCACTGTATTGTGTGCCTTTAAATTTCTCTCTCAGTAATACTGGTTTGTACTTCCGTAACATGCCTGTAATTTTCTCGGACAGTAATCCTAGCTTTGATGTCTGTAATTTGACTTTAATTTTCTGTCACAACAGTGGGCAATCAGCAGAGTGTCCCCAGCAACTGATTTAATGTGTGGCGTGCAGTTGATAATCGTGACTGTCGTCTCCCCAGCAAGTATTTTAATCTGTGGTGATGTGCAGCTGATTATTGTATGCGTGGCGTCTCCCCAGCAATGCTGTCCTTTATTTGCTTATTATGCGCTGCCGCGGCAAGGCCATTCACTGTGTGCCCAGCTTCCAGCGTGTGTTCGTCCACAGTGCTGTGCGCATAGGCGGGGCATGGACTTCACCAGAAGACACACACACGGATACGTGGACGCACACAGGGCTTTTATTAAAGAGGATAATATAGCCTCTTTTTAATTTTTTTTTTAAATGTTTTGTCTTATGTTTATAATGACACTCAATGTTTGTAACTTCTGTAATAAATATAAAAAAAAGTCACAATGGCATCGCTACAGCTGCAGTTGAAGGTTTTCTGCACCAACTCCACCGCCCTGACAAAAATTCAATTTTAAATTGTAGTTCTGTGCTATAGAATATTAATTGCACCTTCATGACGTCATACAAGTGCAATGACAATATAAAGAAAATCCCATTACATACATTTTCTTCATTTAGGTGTCCGCCTCATTTTTACTTAGACAATATAGTGTACATACTAAATTATTCCATTCCAAGTAAAATATTAAGCAGTGCTTACAATACATTGTTTTCGAAAAGAAACTCTCAATATGGTACAAATAGCACGAGGATCCTGTAGGAAGACTCCGACATCAGCTAAACACAACAGGGCTCACTAGTCAGAAATGATCAAGTCACCATTTCTTTCTCAATAAACAAACATCTTATTTCACTTTGAAAAGTTCTGTCTCAGGTTTAAGTCAAATTTTGCCACATAACTTTTTCAGACATTTAAAGTTGCTTAGGTAGTGGGCCGCACACATCCTGCACTTTTCTCCATCAAAAATAAACGTGCAGCAATACACAAATTTTCTCAATTTAACAACTGCTTTGTGATCCCTTTGCTAAGAATGGACTGCTTCCAGTTTTCTGTAATCTCATTTGAATAGAATATCAACTTCAACAACGTTCAGATGAAGTCATAAAAAAGGAACCACAGGTATTTGTGTGTGGTGAAGGGAACAGCAGATTGCTTAAACTTGACTACCTGACCTTTGTTTTTTTAAATATTAAATGTATGAGGGAATACAAGTATTGTATTTATTCAGCTATAAATCTCACTCTCATTATTGTGCTCTACATACAGGTAAGAATGCGGTCAAGTCAGTTATATGAAAAAGCCGTATGCATGTACTGTTTTAAATGAAAATGGCACAATGCTGTAGTGGCTCGCTCGATGGCCTCACAGCTCCAGAGTCTCCAGATTGAAATCCTGGGTCTTTGGGGAGTTTAAAACATTTATCTGCACTTCCAGACAGATTTGTTTCTGGGTACGCTGGTTTTCCTCCTAGTTATCCAAGGAACCCACGTTATATGGACTGGTGTCTCTAAATTGGTCTGGCGAGTATGTATGTGCTTACCCTGCAACACACTAGCACTCACTCTTGGGTCTTACCTTCCACATGCTTCATAGCTGCAAAAGATCTTAACCAGCTTCATTTCATACTAAACTAGATTAGAGGGTAACAAGATGGATGGGCGTTTCTTAGGACTATGGGAGGCACAGTGGTTTCAGCAGCTACCGCTCAGCAGTAAAACCCTGTGTTCAACTCAAATGTAGACATTAACTGTGTGGCATGTGCCCATTCTGCCAGTGTCCACAGGAGGAGAAATAGAGATGTTGAGGAAAAAAAAAGGATCCTTTTAAAACACCTTGCAAGTCAAAGTCTTATTTTTGTGGGTGAGGCACTGATCCCCTCCCTTAGTGACAACAGTTGTTTAATAAGCTGACACAACTGAAGATTAGGGCTTGAAAGTGACCGAATATTCTGTAAACATTCAAATAAAACATGACGTTTATTTGACTTTAAAAAAGTGTACACATACAGTACGCAAGAAATGAATCTCAACCAATTGTTTTTAAAGAAAAGGGACTAGATCTTTATAAAGAAAAAGCCTTGCTCTCCAAGGAATAGTTCAATATTTCTACATACCCCAATAGCTGTTATGAAGAAGTTCCAGGGCAGAAGAGTACCAAGACCTTGAATAAAGAAGATGACTCCAACAAAGTGAAAGCTGAAGAGCAGAAACAAAACACATGAGAGTTAGGGAAACGCCTCTCTGCTGTAGTTTACAGATGCGAATGCACTGCACACCAAGGCCTTCAAAACAGGCGCACTCCACTGACAAAGCAAATTATGCACAGCTACGTGTTTTATTAAGTACTGCACGTTCTAGAATGCAGCTCAAATATTTTACTTTTTAGGAATCAATATAAAAAGAATTACAACTACAAGGCACTTCTTGAATTTTTTAATTTTTGCAGCTAAACAAAATACTTAGATTTGAATTATTTAAAATATTTTAACAATAAAAACAAGCACTAAAAATGGCATTTTCTTGTCTTATTTTTTACGGTGAAAGTGTCAAATACATCTTTTTGGTACTCTTCTGTAGAATAATGTCCATTCACTGCTGTTACATCAATAAGAGGACAATCTCCCAGCAAATCTATTAATAAACGTTGGCTTTTTTCACAGCAGTGCTATAAAAATAAAATGTATTATTAGGATGTACTTGAAACAATCCTGAATCAAGGCTAAATAAAGTTTGCTGTGGCATTTGTTTCAGTACTCAGCCATCTCCTAGGTCAAATGAAGACTCTAAGTTCACCCAGTTTAAATAAGTGTAGGTACATCCACAGGTCCTCTCCATGATGGTCTTATGCTTCATCTAAGGCAGGTTCCTACCTTGAGCCCAGACATGTTAAGTAGACTCTCTATGGCTCGGAATTGGAAAATGCATGTCAAATAATGGATGGATGAATAAAGAAGACAATGCTTCAAAAACACTAATGCTGTCACATTAAAGTGACATGAAATTTGTGCCAAATTGTAGAAAGTAGTAAGATGAGCACTGAAAACAATACCATGAAAGAAACATCAGTGCAACATAATCACATTCACTGCTGCCAGTTATAGTTCTGGCTCATCATGATTCTGTGCTGAAAAAAGTCAGCAAGAAATGAATGGAAACATTATATAGTAAATGTAAATTATAGTATAGTATAGTGTATATTATATATATATATATATATATATATATATATATATATATATATACACATACATATACACACACACACACAGTGGGTACAGAAAGTATTCAGACCCCCTTCAATTTTTCACTCTTTGTTATAGTGCAGCCATTTGCTAAAATCATTTAATTTTTTCCACATTAATGTACACACAGCACCCCATATTGACTGACAAAAAAAAAATTTTTTAATTGTTGCAGATTTATTAAAAAAGAAAAACTGAAATATCACCTGGTCCTAAGTATTCAGACCCTTTGCTCAGTATTTAGTAGAAGCACCCTTTTGAGCTAATACAGCCATGAGTCTTCTTGGGAAAGATGCAACAAGTTTTTCACACCTGGATTTGGGGATCCTCTGCCATTCCTCCTTGCAGATCCTCTCCAGTTCTGTCAGGTTGGATGGTAAACGTTGGTGGACAGCCATTTTAGGTCTCTCCAGAGATGCTCAATTGGGTTTAAGTCAGGGCTCTGGCTGGGCCATTCAAGAACAGTCACAGAGTTGTTGTGAAGCCACTCCTTCGTTATTTTAGCTGTGTGCTTAGGGTCATTGTCTTGTTGGAAGGTAAACCTTCGGCCTAGTCTGAGGTCCTTAGCACTCTGGAGAAGGTTTTTGTCCAGGATATCCCTGTACTTGGCCACATTCATCTTTCCCTCGATTGCAACCTGTCGTCCTGTCCCTGCAGCTGAAAAACACCCTCACAGCATGATGCTGCCACCGCCATGCTTCACTGTGGGGACTGTATTGGACAAGTGATGAGACGTCATCCTACAGACCATCATCCTATGCTGCTTAAATACATGTTCCCCTGCCACCACTTTGCAGTCTTCAATTTCCTTCAGATCAACTCTTCTGCATAGGATGTAGTCTATCTGTGTGCGTCTTCCTCCACTCTTGTACGGAGCCCTATGTTCCTCCCTCATCTTAAAATACGTATTCACCACAGCCATGTCCATCCGTTTGGCAAAATCCACTATCCTCTGACCTCCTTCATTCCTCTCCTTGACACCATACCTACCCATCAGCTCCTTGCCTCCACTTTTCCCTTAACCAATATGCCCACTGAAATCTGCTCCAATCACCACTTTCTGTCCCTTAGGTAAACTGTTCATCACTTCATCCAATTCAATCCAAAAATCTTCTCTCTCACCCATCGCACACCCAACTTGCGGTGCATATGCACTAACAACATTCATCATCACACCTCCAATTTCCAGCTTCATAATCATTACTCTGCCTGACATTCTTTTCACTTCCAAAACACTCTTGACATACTGTTCCTTCAGAATAACTCCTACCCCATTTCTCCTCCCATCGACACCATGATAGAACAATTTGAATCCACTTCCGATCCACCTGGCCTTACTCCCCTTCCATTTAGTCTCTTGCACGCACAATATATCAACCTTCCTTCTCTCCATCATATCTGCTAACATTCAAAGTTCCTACCCTCAGTTCCGCTCTCTTTACTTTCCTCCTCTCTGCTTGCTCGACCGATCCAATATGGAAATCCGTATTGTTGTCCGCATATTGATTTGGCAAAATTTTACACCAGATGCCCTTCCTGACGTAACCCTCCCCATTTATCCGGGATTGGGACTGGCGGGAAAAAACACACTGGTTTGTGCATCCCCTGTGGGATCCAAAAATATATTACTTTAAATTTGCCATTCTGAATTACCCTCAACAATGAATGTTTGATTAAGTATGCGGGTGTGCCTGCCAGGGTTGGTTTCTGCCTTTTGCCCTATTCCATAGAGACTTCTGGACTCGAAGGAGCAAGTTTCACAATAAATGGGTGGTTTCCATTTTGTTACAAAGTATAGCATATTTATAAAATGGCAAACATATACACCCCATCAGTGTATATTTTTGGCAGATTCTGCACTTAAAATTATGATCTTATTAACTCTACTTTGATACAAAAGAACCTCAGCATAAAAAAAAATAGTGGCAGGTTTCTCAGCTGGAAAGGGGCTCTCAAGCATAAACACAGCAATATACTAATAAAGAAGAAAGAGCACATACTGTAGATTTGCAATAGTTGGGAAAAATAAAATACGAGTGCTGTTAAGTGGGAGCCACAATATGACCAACTGTCTGCCAGTGTTTCCCAAACTCGGTCCTGGGGACCCCCTGTGGCTGCAGGTTTTTGTTCCAACCAGATTCCTAATCAGTGACAACACCTGATAGAACGGATCTCATTTAATTAGCTGGTATTATTTTTTCTTTTATTCAACATTCATAAAAGAGCAGCAGCATGATTTTTACATTTAGAAGACATTTAGAAATATTTCTGCTTTTGCTGTTGATTTAAATGCTCAACTCATTATATTTTGCCCTTTCTCTGTGCAGTTTTCCCCTTCATTGTATCTTACTAATGACAATTAAAAATGAGCAGAGCACACACTCTGGCAAACAACACTGAATAATCAAAGGCTGCAAGTACTTTAGCATCAGACCCACTAATTAGTAAATAATGGATTAATTAAACAATTAGAACACCAAGAAAAGTAGAATAAAAATCAGAGTGAAAATATTGTTAAAAGGAAAACAAATACATTATTCCCCTATAACTGCTGGGTACATTTTTTTTTTTTTTTTGCCAAACTTTGTTTTGGGAACAATATAGAAATTAGAAAACTCAGAACTTGGGAAATACCACAGCACTTAATTAGCCCAGGAGTCCAATTAAAAACAGAAGCTGGTTGGAACAAAAACCTGCAGCCTCGGGGGGTCCCCAGAACCGAGGTTGGGAAACACTGGTCGAAGGAACATAACCTCAATAGGTCAAGACAGAGAGAGTGGGCAAGAGAAGAAGGGGAAGCTAGCATGAAATTACCCATTACCCCATGATACTTAAAATAATCAACTTGACACATAGTCTGCTACGGTTTCCACACCATATACTTATGAGTGGGTTCTCAGTGGTCTGACAAAAGGTCAATACAATTCTTCTATTCTAGTAAGATGAAGCAGAGTGATCTCTCTCTCTCTTGGGACAGCTTGGATGCTGCTATTAAAGTCACGAAGCAGGCAGAAGGGAAGCTTTCAGACTCCTATAGCTATGGGTGATGAGGAACAACTAGAAGGAGCTTCAGCCTGCTACTCACACTGAGGGCCAGTTAAATTCCTAATATTTGTTTGATTCAGACCAGATATGTAAGAAGCCCAAACCTGGGGCAAATCTGCACTGGTGGAAGAAATAGGGCAGGGTTGACATCTCAATATATATATTATGCCATTTTCTTTTCTTTGCTGCATTCTAATCTCCCTTGTATAGCATTCACTTATTTTTGTTTCATGCTACAAAGACGCAATATTTGATTTACCTTTTTTTTTTTTTTTGTATTATTCCGTTAAAGGGGCCACAGCTAGAGGGTGCTTTCTGGTACAAATCACTACACACACACACACATACACACACACCGAGCTTGGCGTGGGTTACCTTTATGTAAAACAGGAGCAAATACAGTCAGCACTGAGCCCAGTATAGTTTACAAATACCTGAGGAAAAATTATAAAAGCCTTTCATGCTTAAAAGAACAGTAAAAAGGTCAACTTATCTCACCGGTCTTTTGGTGCATCTTTTTGACCCATGATGAAGATGATTTAGTTGTAACTCTAGATCAAACAAGTCTGTAAAAGAGAAAGAAAAAAAATCCAATTTACATCCAGTACACAAGGAGTATTCAGCGTATTAAAACAGATATATGATAAGCTATGAGAAAAGAATGAATGCTAACATGCTCAGACTAAGCAAATGGGTATTATGAGAAGACACGAGTGAAGTGTTTCAAATTATAAAATTAAAGAATATATTATATTGGATTCCCACAATTTTAAAAAGCGCACTGTGTATTTTGCACAAATTAGTCAGAACAGGCATTGACAAATTTATCTGAATGACCCGTTTTCATCAACATTACACTCATAATCTTAATAAAAAGATATTCAAGAACTGTTTTCCAAAATGCCAGATCACTGGCAATTTTTTTTAGACAGAAACACCTTTATTGGGCACTCACTAATGTGCAAGATCCCTAATTCTCCATTTAATTTTGTTTACCGTGGACAGAAATGAAGCTATATTTTGTGACAAAAAAGGCAATACATTCAAAAAGCCCTTTAAATGATCACCGGTTTCCTAACCGTCCTATTCTGCAGTTAGGTACTGTATTATTGGCATCCCGTCAGTAAATATCGAGACTAAAGGCAGGAGCCGATCCCCCAAGCGGCGTCAGCGCTTCGCAGGACAAGCGCACTCAAAACTGGGCCAGTCAACCCGACTGGTATGTATTCGGGACGGTGGAGGAAAACCGGAGCATTGCGAATTGAAAAACATCCAGTCACTGTGAATATGTCCAGACCTACTCAAGATATGCTCGGTCCAGGATTCGAATCCAGTTCTCTGGAAATACGACAGTGACACAAAGACGCTGTGCTTTCTTCACCCCCCAACATGTTCGTTTTACAATAAACAGAAGTCAAAGAATTAAGAAACTAACGAAAAAGCCTGGTGTAGTACGACAGAAAAAGTCACCAAAATGTACAGTGTAAAATATACAAACTGGACAAGAAAGAAAGCCGAGCAATGCAAGAAAGCTGGGGCTTATTTATGCGGGTAAATACTGTACAACAAATAGAAAGGAGCCGAGTGCCGCAATTTAGTATCAACTCTTTTTTTTTTAGGATGACGCTGGCTAAGGAATAGATGTTTCGTTTACCCGCGCATTTTCCACGGAAGTTTAACTTACCGTTTGGATTTCTAGAATCTGGCCGCCCGATCAGTAAGGCCACTGTGTAGCTGGACCGTGTCGCATCATTGTTTACTTGCGCGCACCCCGAGCTCTCGCCCTCCCACTCGCTATGCTGGCTGACCTGTGGTGGAAACGTGTAGCTCTCGCCTTTCAGTAACCAGTCAGGCTTAAATAAATGGAATCTTACGCCCCTCCTTTTTAGGATAATTTTCATTCCTTCTCCCTTAGAATCAACACACCTTAAATTTTTTAGTTCCACGGTTAGGTACAGAAGCGACCGGTTTATACCGCACTGCAACGGAAAGAAGCCTGTTAAAATTGAAACGCTCCAAATCGGAGTCGTTTTCTTCTTGGCAGCTAATGCCTTTCAAAACATGCATTTTATCGATACCTTAACATTAGGGCCAAAGTGCCATCGGTTAACAAAATCTGGAAACGTAAAAGGGTCAATCCACTGTCTAATTCTAAGAAAGGAAGCAGTTACCTGTAAAGTCTACCACGTGAAACGGTCAGATTGCCACGAAATCTAGATTTGGTTTCTGCCTTACATCCACCATAAGTTGACTCTACGAAATATTAAACCGGCATACAAAACTCTATAGGTATGCTCAGGCACATAGTTGTACTTTCCTAAAACATCTTTGCAAACATGCGGATGATTTACAGAGTGACTGGTTTACTTTTTTGAACTTAAATGATAACATTTTGCTTAACAGATTGTTTCATATTATAGACTCATTTGACATCGAGCGCACACAGGAAATGTGGGGTAAATAAGGGACTCAAACGAAAAAAATAAGACTCGAACTGTCATAGCTGCACCACAGAAATTATCCTGACTGGCCGCATCAAATAAATACACACACAATATTATATATATATATATATATATATATATATATATATATATATAGTAATGACCCGGCAGCCAGCGCTGGCGGCATGATGCATTGTGGGTAATTTATGTAAAAGTTACTGTTGTGTTAATTTAGCAAGGCAATCGAATTATTGTTCCTGTTGTAATTGTTGTATGTGTTTGTGTTCAACTGGTGGGGTGGATTTGGGTTATTGCCGTCCGGGGTTGTTAAATTGTAAATAGTTACCATCAATGTGAAAGATGGCTTCGTTAATGACCTTGGCAATGGCTATGCAATGAGTTTGAGCTTTGTTCTCTGACTATCTGCTCTAATAAAGAGATATAACAGGACAGAGCTGTTTATTGCTAAGATTTCATCTAAGCAATGATTGCCGAGACACTCGGAGTCGTGCAGTGTATGGGACACGAGTGCTCGCTGGCTTATTGAGCTAGGTACAGCTGCGTGCATCGCGCTGGCATTCCGCTGGCCGACCAGCTTGGGGGAAGTGCACGGCTGAGTTCGGCTCTGAAAACTGTAAGACTCAACCACGGGTCGCTACAATAAATATATATAAATATAAATAAATATAAATATAAATAAATATAAATATAAATATATATATATATATATATATATATATATATATATATATATATATATATAAATGCAGGAATGACAATAGTGTTTCAGTGGTAAGAAGTCATTGACCTTTTCACTTTTGTATTAATTACACCATCATGCTTTCACGGTGATAGAAAGTCCCATCGACTGGAGTGAACATTCGATGGGACCTGCCTGACGCAACCTAAAATTTGGATCGCTGGACGAACTACAGGGGGAGAAACGGCCAATGTTCACTAAACCTCCGGAAAAACATTTGCTGCTTTGAATATGGCTAAAGACCATTACCTTATAAATGGTCAGTCATTTCTACGGATTTAAAATCGATTTGTTTCCCCAGTCGACGCTGCAGTTTCACGTGAACGCCTTCTGAAATGAGAGGTCTCAGTCGAACCATTCGGAGAAAAAACAACCTACTTGAATTCTCCATGTTTTGACGTTTCTCACCAAATTAACTATAAACAGTCGAAATGTATGGGGGTAACGCATTCGCTATGCTATTTATATTCATTTAAAAACGAAGTTTATCGATAAGAGTTTTTTTTTGTGTGTTTTTCCCAAAAATCCGACTTGAAATATGACGCCACAAAGGGGACGAACTCGGAGATCTCGGCATTGAAACAAACACGTTGAGGGAATGCAGCTGAACAATGGGCAATCAAAACTGACTGAATGGCTCCATCATAAGGGCGGAGAAGTCAGACAGACACCTGGACCACGGTTTCACAAGTGTTACATTCAGATAGGCAGAAGCCGAGCTGTGGCAGACGTGATAAAGTTTTAAGCTTCACTGGATACAAATCAGGTACCTCCGGTCTGTTGTGAATGTTTTTGTGTTTCCCAGATCAACAATTTGTGCGCCCTGCAGGCATTAACCCATTAACGACAGTCCGGTAATTTTATACGTTATGTACAATGTAAGAAGTGGATTTGCCTAGTTGGAATTGGAACGCCACATAACTCAACAATGGAATGTAATACATTTTTTTTTCTCTTCAAATTCTTGTTCCTTATATTTTTCTACGCAACATATGTGAATTTCATGCACAAACTCCTTAATGGGTTAAGTAATAGTGAAGAATACCTTGAACTGCGATTCTGTAGCTAGTAAAAACTTTGTGCCCCTTATTCAACACTTCGTTGCCACAGCTGCAAGATTTAGTGCAGTTGTTTTCATCAAAATAATTGTATATTGTAAATTACTGTACTTTCATTGCGTACTATGAAGACTGTAACGAATTTGTTACAAAAATGTGTAAAGGAAAAAAAAAATGCCCCACACGCAGTTCTAATGCAAGGTCACTATAACGCGAGCCCAGTCCAACGTGGGAAAATGGTGAGAGCTAGGAGGAGTTCAAATATTTCTTTAAAATGTATGCTGTAGGTCAGTTTCACCAGTAGACCTTTAAATGTCAAGATTTTGTGCACACTTCTCTAAAAGGCTTTATTCCTTTTTTGAGGTAGATGAATGTAGCTTGATTAAAATACAGAAAATTAAATTTACACTGTACAGTGACTTTTAGACTCTGGTCACAAGACAATGGCTAGGTGCTTTCATTTAGGCAGTCTCATCAGAAGCTCTTACTACACTAGCATTGGTTTAATAAAAAACAACATAGTGACCACTAACTGAAAAGCACTGTAACCAGCTTTTGAAAGGAGTGTTGCCAAGTAATGAACAGCCACAGTAATAAGGATATAAATATAAATAACCATAAAAAGATAGGAGTGCAATTATGATCAATAACTGTTTAATGTTAAAAACACAGTATAAGGAAAAAAATGTGCTTTAAAATACAGGAAACAAAAACTAGTCGCAGTATAATGATCAGCTGTAAATCATTTTCATCTATAGGATATTTATAAAAATGATGAAACTGTTTAGCTGTTATTCTGCCTTAAAGAAAATAACTGATACCATAAATGTCCCAGAAAAATCAGCAAATGCAAAGCACAGGGTGGTACAGTCATGGAATGCTTAGTCCTGCACTGTTACACGTCCTGACGTCAAGGTTAAATTTCACAAGTTTTCTTGTCACTGTGCTTCAACTGCGTTGAAAAGGAGAACATGGATCATTAACAAGTATTCCATAAGGAGTCAACTGAACTATAAAAATGAAAGCGAGAAGACTTTTGTTTTTAAATTTACTCTACTAGAGCTCATCACTGCCAAGAATCACCAAGTTGCCATGGTGTAACTAGATATTGAGGTAAACTGTGCCTGGATTTCAAGATTAATGGGAGTTGAACAAAGATTTCAAGGAGACTTTCAAACATTCAGGTGTAGACTGCAAGTGTGTTTAATCAGAAACCGCTGAAGAAAAATGCATTTTTCTATAGAAGAAATAAAAAAAAAGTGCTATCAATGTTTTTTCTAATACTGTCCCAATTAGTTTAACTTGTTGACATTTTACTTTTTTTATGCTGCTGAATTTATTTTCACTTATTTTCAGCCAGTATGTGTGTGTGTGTTAAGTGCGCCCCTTAACTAGCTGTTATCTCAATCTGACCTCCACCCCAAAAAGCACGCAATGCTAATTAGGCAACAAAAGAATGAATGTATTTTTTGTTCTTAAGAGCAGAAAATTCACAAAAGGCACAAACTTACAAATAACCAACAACCTGCTAACTGAGCACAGTTTGTATCCGAGCATTTTAGTCATTCAATGGCTTCTTTACTTACATACAAAAGGCAACAAAACCTTATTTTTACTTCCTTGCCTGAAATAAACACATTGCTTCTAATGAAGCTAATATAGATAGATAGATGTGAAAGGCACTACATGATAGATAGATAGATAGATAGATAGATAGATAGATAGATAGATAGATAGATAGATAGATGGATACTTTAGTAATCCCAAGGGGAAATTCACATACTCCAGCAGCAGCATATTGATAAAAAACAATATTACATTAAAGAGTGATAAAACTGCAGGTATAACAGACAATAACTTTGTATAATGTTAACGTTTACCCCCCAGGGTGGAATTGAAGAGTCGCATATTGTGGGGGAGGAACGATCTCTTCAGTCTGTCAGTGGGGCAGGAGGGTGACAGCAGTCTGTCGCTGAAGCTGCTCCTCTGTCTGGAGATGATCCTGTTCAGTGGATTCTCCATGCTTGACAGGAGCCTGCTCAGCGCCCGTCACTCTGCCACAGATGTCAAACTGTCCAGCTCCATGCCTACAATAGAGCCTGCCTTCCTCACCAGTTTGCCACCGTGCCCCCCATGATTAATACCTGCGTTAATGCATTTCATCCTGAAAATGATAAAGTATTTATCTTAGCATTCTAAATTTTCAGAGAGCAGGAATATCACGAAGTGAATGGATTCTGTGTGGTGATCACTGCCAGCGCCTCCTCTTAGTGTGGAGGAAGTCAGTTTAAGAACCGCGTAGTGATTAACAACTGGGTCGGGGAACACAACACAAAGCATTTAATGTGCTACATTAACTTATGATGGGGTTTGAGAAAATCTAGTAAATTAAACTAAATTTCACCCTAAAATCGATCTTTACGACATTCTACTTTAATGACAAAATAAAGTACGAGAATAAAGTGGAAATGTCGAGAATAAAGTTAACATGTCAACTTTATTTTCGACATATAGTTTTTTTTTTTTTCCTTCACTGTGGCCCTGATAAGATTCCATACGGCTATACCACAAATTATAAATGCAAGTTGCAGTTTTATTATTTTTGTATATAGCTTAGCTTGAAGCAAGGTTCGTATTAATGCAATTTGCCTTAATGACGGTTCAGTTAGTAAAGATGTCTCACCAAGTTGCACTTGTTTTATTTTATTTTTATTTGGTGAATACTGAGTAATGCACCTGGGCTTGAAGTCTTGAAGTAATAGTATTATTACTGGAAGTTGCACTATTATTTATTTTATTGTTATTATTTATTAGTTTAAATATTATGCAGTTTAATGATGGTAAAGTTGTTTAAAAAGTCAATTTAACGTGTCAGTGGACAGAGATTGTTAACATTAACAGAAAGTGTAGGCGATTTACAAAAAATATTCACTATTCCTTTTCTAAGACCTGTTCAGTGTAATACAACTTTTGAAAAGCACCTCTGGATATTTTACTGTCTAAATGCCTCTTTGGATGGTTGTAAATATGTTGTCAAAATTATAGTTTAAGTTGTTTGCAAAATTTGTTTAATAAAAATATTGTATATTTTGACTGCATCTGTCATGCAGTGCGATTCCTTCTCTTCATTGGTGCCACCCCCTTGAAAAGTAACACTTTAAGGGGCCATGCAAAACTGTATTAATACTTGGGTGCACATTAAAATGTTTTTTTTTTGTACAATGTACAATTCTCATGACAGTGAAATAGGTTATTCTTAGTCAGTCTTCTTTAGTAATTGCAGTGGAAAATATGGTTAACATCCACTTATGCATGGGAATAAAATACCGTTGAATACCGTGAAACTGGGATAATCTAGAAAAATACCGTGATATAGAATTTTGGTCATACCACCCAGCACTATTTCAAAGCTACTTTAGCTCAAAATAAATAAATCTCAGGTTGAGGTAGGCTGCTGAGACACCACATTTTCCAGTCACATCATAGAGGACTTGTGCATTAATGGAATTTCACTGCTTACAGGTAACAATACAGTTTTATTCTTGCTAGGTGCCATTATTACAAAATGAGTGCAGTTATGTTGAGGACTGGGCACTGCTGCAAATTGCCTTTTTATGTTGTCAAAACGTTTTTTTTGTATGTATACCCACACCACATAAAAACTGGATGTAGTGCCTCACTGGACGGTTAATGGCTTCCAGCACAGCTGACAGTTAGGTAAAGCTTGGCTAAGATACTGTTCTCACTTCTAAGGGAACTGGCCGACAGGTCGACACATTGCCGATTTAAACTGATGAAAAGCACTTTGAGCTACATTTTTTTTGTATGAAAATGTGCTATATAAATAAATGTTGATTGATTGTTGAAAAACCAAAAATGTTATTCTTTGCAAATATGTAGCATTGGGCCACTTAAATGGGAACTAAAATACAGTCTGTGCATCATATTGATTGTTTTTGAGATATGTCAGTTACGTCAATGCATGTTACAATGACTTGGTAATATGAATTATTATATGTGTGAGTCATCATTTAAGCCCCATGTCTGTATTTCTGATTTAAGAAAATGCCATTTTGATAAATATTGGATTTTTTGCACCATTCCCCATTTGACGACGAGTCCCCCCACAGTTGTGATTAAACAAACCATATCAGTTTTGAAAGAATCAAGGCACGTATCATATTAGTGAGGTTTCATCACAATAAGTGTCCACAGTATTTGGGACATTTAAATTATATACACCTAACATACTGCTTATACTGTAACTAATAGGAGAGGGGAAATTTAATGCATACGGTTTTTGGCAAAGTTTGTCAAGACATGTACTACAACAATGTTGACTGGAGAGAGAGAAAGAGCTGCTGGAGTACATGGAGCTGAATTATTTTGCTATACTTGAAATTGTGCTACACTTTTTCCATTAAAACTTTGTGTTTGATTTTGTATGATGACCATTATGACTTATAAATTACATCTGTGTCATGAACAGCCAAAGAGCTTCTAAACAAATTCATTGCTGCAGAGTCACAAATGAAGCAACATAGGGTGGAAAAATCAAAAGGTGCCATATGCATTAGTTATAAACACTGCATCCATGAAAACAATGACTTTAATTCTCTACGACCCATCTAACTCGACAGTTTTAAGCCATGTCGCAAAACAACTCACCTCCCAGTGTATGTTGTTTGGTGTAAAAGCATTAATTGCCTGAAATGGTTTGTCTGCAGTTGTAGCACAGGTATATTGAATGACTTACTAAGGGACAGACAGATGAGTGAGAGGCCGGGAATGAATTTGCATTATTGGGATTTAAAATCCAATGCCTTTGTCAAAAGACCATACTGCTTATTGAATTTTTATGAGGTTCAGGTTATTTAAAATGGGTGTGACAACCTGTTATTGCTCTCCTAATCTACAGTGGTCAGTGTTCTATTCCAGGATGTGGCCTGCGAGGAAAATACATTGATCAGCACGGTCACCGGAATTAGATTACTGACCCTATACTCACTGAAGGTTGTGAAATAAAACTGGATGATGGCAAAATTATAGGCCACTATTATTTATAGTTCCCATCCTCTCCAGAACAGTGTCCAGGAGCACATTTAGCCACCAACTCATTTCACCCTGGAAATACATTACTGAAGCTCTTTTTTGCGTACAGCTATCACATTGTATAATACCTTCTTCTCCTCACACCCGTCTTTACTGTTGTCAGTTATAACGCATACACTAACACAGGGATGCTGTACTTTGAATGGACACTATCTACATGAACTTTATGTTCTTTGTTGGTGTTGAAGCACAGGACTTTCTCCTATGGGACCAATAAAGTACTATTCATCCAAAATAAACAAGAAATGGTAGGCTACTATTGTCAACTAACTGACGATATTCCCCACCTTCTCCTAACATAATATTTGAGCTTCCAATTTAGAATCTTGTTTTTAAAAAGCATAGCATCAAAGAAATATACACAATAGCAAAGCAGGGACTTTACCATCTTCACAATTAACAAATACATATTTATTTATCCTGGCTAGTAACATCATTAATTAATGTTAGTTCTATTCCCTAGAGTATCATTAGGTTATTTAAGACAATTCCAGTTTTTAAGGATTTTGATCATCTCTCTCTGAACAATGCACAGATTACCCAGGGACCACCTTCTAAGCAATCAAATGGCCACACTAGAAATGCCAAAACATACATTTTTGTTAAATTATAATATGAAGAAGACATTTAAAAGTGCATTTGACAGAACAAAATCATAATCTACTGTATTTAGCCATAATGATGTAGCTTTCAGTAATCCAGCCTATAAAGAGTAAAAATGTTCATGGAAGAAAGAGCAACATCTTAACAGATGCACTGATCAAATAACAAATGAACTCACAATAACCAAAGACCGTATAAATTAGGTGTGATGCAATCGGCATTACTGAGAGAAAATTCAATACAGAAAATCCTCTCTTTTGTCTTCTGTATGTCAATGAGGAAGGAAATCAATTTACTGATGACAGCAAATTCTGAGTAAAACACTGAATGACACGTTATGGGAAAAGACAGTTCTTACCACATCTGCTGTCCATAATCTAAAAGCCAAATCCCCATGACAGCTGAAACAACAAACAAGTTTTAACTGGCTGTATCCAGAGGAGGGGGGGACAAAATGCTGTCCCCATTTGTTTCTTCAAGCATTAATTAATGCTCTTAAATTTTATAGAGTGGCAACTAGATGATCCAGCATAGTACATTTTATTAGAGCACATTAAATACAGTAAACCTAGAAACATGTAACATACGTTTTACAGTAAAAAGCACACTATGTAGCAGGAATTTAAATATAAAGACTCTTACCGACAGCCCTAGGTCGTTTTCAATTTTATAGTCAAATCACACTAGTATGTGTGTGTGTGTGTGTGTGTGTAAAAAACTAGACTACTGCCAAACGTGCCTGCACAGCTCTGGCTTGAAGTTCCTCATATAATTTTTAAAAGATATATTAACAAAGTAACACTTGCAAGATAAATGCAAAAATAACCATTCAAAAATGACATGGTTTGAAAGATTATTACAAGAAATGCTCTTCATTACATCCAAATCCTTAAAAAGAAATACACGTTAATGATCTATTCTGAAAACAGGCTACAAGGAGTAGTAGTGGTAGTATTGTCACAGAGTATAGATAAATTCTTATTTATAGAAACCTGATTTGTAAAGAGTATACTTGGCTCTGAGGCTAAGGATCTGCGCTGGTATCCAGAAGGTTGGCGGTTCGAATCCCTGTCACTGCCATATTCTGCTGGGCCCTTCAGCAAGACCCTTAACCTGTAATTGCTCGAGGGGTGTTGTACAATGGCTGACCCTACGCTCGGACCCCAAGGGGTATGCGAAAACTAACAAATTCCTAATACGAGAAATTGTATAAGGTGAAATAAAGGAAAAAAAAAAGAAATAAAGAACAAATGAGTAAAAAGGATAAATAAATGCTGGATTTTTGTATTAAAGTTCCAGAGA
Organism: Polypterus senegalus; assembly: GCF_016835505.1. Lineage (NCBI taxonomy): Eukaryota > Metazoa > Chordata > Cladistia > Polypteriformes > Polypteridae > Polypterus > Polypterus senegalus. The sequence continues at coordinate 80,984,684 of NC_053164.1, read as the reverse complement.
ACAACACTCAAAATGGTTTAACACTTAACAAAATCTCAGTTGAGTCTCATTTCACATGAGATGACACATTGTTTTATGATGTTTATTAGTACACTAATGTACTTGTACATGTACTTAGTATTAAACAAGTTACCTTGTTGACAATTTAGGCCCAGTCTCAACAAAAATAGTGAAAAATTCAATGACTGTTCCAAAAGCAACGACTGTTAACATTATCAACAGATGTTTATTGACTGCCGGTTCCTAAGATGTCCGAAAAGTGTTAGTTATCAGACCATTGTTGGAAAAAAAATGTAATTATAAAGGATTTGCAAGTCTATAGATCCAATTGAAATTTTTCTTTTCAAAGTACTTAAAAAAGTAATCACCACGCACCTAATACATCACACCTTCATTTATTCATTAAATTTTCCACTGCTTATCTGAGCAGGTTGCAGAGGCAACAGTCTTAACAGTGAAGCTCATATGTCCTTTTCCCCAGCCACACTTGCCAACTTAAAATACTGTAGGATGTTAAGACATTCCCAGGCCATCTGGGAGATAAAATCCTCCCAGCTGGCTCCAAATCTTCCGTGGAGGCCTCCTCCCAGCTGGTCAAGCCCATAAAACCTCTGCAGGGAGTCACCACCTCAATTGCCTCCTCGAGATGTGGAGAATCAGTAGCTCTGCTGCAAGCCTCTTCCAGATGTCTGTACTTCTCTACCTGTCTCTAAGGTAGAGCTCAGACACCCTGTTGAAAAAGTTCATTTCAGCCACCTGCAATGCTGTTCTTTTGGTCATTACCCAAAGCTCCTGTCCATAGGTGAGGGTAGGGACATAGATCAACTGGTAAATCAAAAGCTTTGACTTCTATGGGCCCATCATCTGCAGGAGGAATAAGGGCAGGGTTTGATGTGACCTGAGCAACAGTCTTGTAGGATCGGAACACAGACATATAAAATGACACTTGGGACATGGAATGTCACCTCTCTCAGGGTTTGAAGAAGGAATCGGTGTTCGTGAGTAAGATGGAGCACTTTCAAGCAGAAATAGTTGGGCCCTTGTCCACTCTCTCACTTGCTTCTGGAACCAAACCTCTCAAAAGAGACTGGATTCACTTTTACCCTGGAGTTGCCTGGGGAAAAAGCATCGGGCAGGAGTGGGCTTCTTATTGAGCCCTTGCCAGGTCGATGCCATGTTGGAGTTTGTCTTGGAGAACGAGAGGGCTGCCTCTGTGTGACTAAAGGTTGCAGAGGGGAGGACTCTGACTCTGTCTGAAGAGTATCCTGGAAATGGACTCAGCTTAGGGGCCTATAGTTCTGATAGGTGACTTCAACGACGATATGGGTAACAAAAGAGACATTTAGAGAGGTGTGACTGGGAGGTACGGTGTGTCTGATCTAAACACAAGTTACATAATTGAGTAATTGTTTTATTTTAATCACATTATTTAGAATAAATTCTTAACTGTGAATTTCCCCTTGGGATTAATAAAGTATCTATCTAACTGTAATAAACTATTTGCTTGACCGGATTTCCTTTTTTATAGTCTTGAAATCAATTTGTGAATCATGTAGGGTACAGTATATTATACGGAATGTGATTTCTTTACAAAAATGATTAAAGATGGGTACTGCTTGAAAAGAAATTAACACTGACTACTTTCCGTACCTACATACTGATAATTATTTCCAAACAGACTGTGTGAACAGTCAATCTCTGATAGACACACATTAATATATTTTTACAATGTCTGAAAAATGCCACCTTTTGTAAACCACATAAGATATGAAATCACATCTTGCCAGGTCTTTATACAGCAATAATAACACTTTACGAACCTTATCATTTCATATAACTAACATAATAGCATACTTTTACTGAATGACACAAAATAAAAGGTGTGAACTGTTCAAAGATTATTAGCAATATAATAATAGACACTTCTAGCTAGCTAGTAAGGTAAAGCAGCAAAACTGCTATCAATCTGTTCTGTGACAAACATTTCCATTTGAATTGGTAAAAATGTAAATACTACTATCAGATTTGTAAATGTATGTTTTTTTACTGGCAGTAGTGTTTCTAGAACCATGAGTAAAATATCAGCAGAGCTGCCTTTGTTTTGTACTTCATAATTTTATCTTTAGGAGGGGTTTAGTATTGATATAAAACAAACCGATAAAGCAAGGTCACACTGCTAATTTTACACACCAGACAGTAAGCACTGCTGCTCAAAACATAAATGTTTGCACTTCAGTAGTATCCTTAAGCGCAGCTATCCTGTTCTGCCACAGCCCTGCATCAGGTAAATGTGATCAACATGTGCTAGTGTTCAGGGTTTATATTTTTATTACTAAAAATCCAATTTTTGTATCTGAAGAAAAAAAAAAAAAAAACCAATACAACCTACACAACAAACTCAAGTAAGCCACATCAAGGTGAGTCAAGCTCCGAGAAACACAAGCTCTCTAACTGGTTTGAAATGACATGGTAATTGCTGACACCCCCTTTAACTGGTTTCTAATGTATTTTTTGTATTTTCCGAATTACATTACAATTCATTAACCTTGACTCAGACCCTTGTTTACAAATATAGTTACCTGAAAATCTTCTCATTACAGTTAAAAATACCAATCTAGCCTAAGCAACGCAAATTGTTATAATAAAAGTCGTGCCAAATTTTGAACTTGATGAGGTTTTGTGAACTATGTATATTCACTAAGTTTTTATTATTTACTTATTTTTAACACAATACCAAAATTGTTAACAACAAGCTAAGACAACACATATTGCATTGTTGGTTCACATTATACTACAAAGGCACTATTCACTGTATTCTTAAACAAGGAAAAAAAAAAAATCCTTCACCCTATACAGACACACTTAATAGTCACAGATACTGAGCCAATCAAAGTGTTTCTTCTCCTTGAACTGTGTGTATATTTACTGAGGAAGAATTCAACACCGAGTAATGTTGCTGCTATAAGTAAAAACTCATACTCATATACATTTTAACTGGCAATTCATAAATTGGCCCCACTGACATATTCTCTGCGACAGGCAGACACCACATTCTGGCTTATTTTAGCTTTGAGACCAGCCCCCATTAAACTAAACTGGTTAGGCATATCAGAAAATAGATAACACTATGCAAACTGTTCCTTTGTTATAACATAATAACTACTAAGGTGTGTGTATATACCCTTAAGCTGGCTTCACTTCATTGATTTCTGCTCCATTTCAACGTCAACTTAAAAGACGTAATAAACTAAAATTAAGTGCCCAGGAAAGTCCTGATCTGACGTTTTAATCTTTTCTCTATCGCAAAACTATATGCCAAACTACCTCAAAGGCTCCATATAAAGTCCATTATTTTTAGTTGCCAACTTCAGGCACTGTATTGATAAAATTACCTTGCACTCAGTCCAGTGTTAGCATAATTAAATATAAGACCAAGATATTGCTTAGTCATATTAGAAGCACACAACAAACATACTCCAGTTCTGTAACTGGCAGTGTTCTAATATACAATATTGGCAACTGCCTTTTGAATAAAACCTGATTGAGAATGTAAATGTTTTGTTAAAAAAAGGGAACATCATCCCTTCTTTTATAGATGATTTAATATGTAAATAGTGATACATCCATTTTCTAAGTGGACATTTCCGGCTGGTGAGTGGGTGACAAGAGGCCATCCAAATTAAACTGTGCCCAATCCAATGCAAACCCATCATTCCTGACTGACCTAAATGGATATTGTAGTGACCCGGCAGCCAGCGCTGGCGGCATGATGCATTGTGGGTAATTTATGTAAAGTTTACTGTTGTGTTAAATTAGCAAAGCAATCGAATTATTGTTCCTGTTGTAATTTGTTGTACGTGTTTGTGTTCAACTGGTGGGATGGGTTTGGGTTATTGCCGTCCGGGGTTGTTAAATTGTAAATAGTTACCATCAATGAGAAAGATGGCTTCGTTAATGACCTTGGCAATGGCTATACAATGAGATTGAGCTTTGTTCTCTGACTATCTGCTCTAATAAAGAGATACAACAGGACAGAGCTGTGTATTGCTAAGATTTCATCTAAGCAATGATTGCCGAGACACTTGGAGTCGTGCAGTGTATGGGACACGAGTGCTCGCTGGCTTATTGAGCTAGGTACAGCTGCGTGCATCGCGCTGGCATTCCGCCGGCCGACCAGCTTGGGGGAAGTGCACGGCTGAGTTCGGCTCTGAAAACTGTAAGACTCAACCACGGGTCGCTACAATATACAGTATACGGAATGAGGCACTGCGTACACTTTTAACAACATTGGAGGAATCTTGGAGTTCTACTCAGCAAATGTTTTCAGATTATAACAGCAATACAAAATTTGTAAACTAGCTTATTAAAAGCACAATTTTGTTTCAATAATCTTAACGTTCGTTCCGGAGTTATTTTCGCCCGCTGTTTTATATAAATATGATGTCCTGAATCTTGAATTTACTCTGTTTTAAATACAACTTAAGTGAACCTGTTTAACTATAAAACCATTTCCATATATGAGAATGAAAGTCATGCTATGAGGGAGAGTGAATGAAAACATTGTTAATAAAGGTGTGTTGCCCAAAAACAAAAGAAAAGAAAACGAGAGGGCATGACAAATCACAAGGAAACCGGAGCTTGTAATAAATTTAAAAGGACCGAGTTGCCGTGTCAACAAAAACCGTTTAATTTAGCTGACCTGGCGACTCGATGGACCAGCCGGGTATCCAAAGGGCTGCGCGATTTCTCGGCGTCCATAATGCTGGTAAGAAGGGTCCGACACACAGCGACGCTGCATTTGGTTAATCGGGTATAAATGTTATGTAGCGACGCTGATAGCAAATAAACCACATAAACATCACATAGAACAATATCCTGTAAATTACACGTGGTCGGCTGCAAAGATACTCAATGAACTGAGACGCGAAGCACGTGTTTGTAAAGACTACGTACGCCGCGCTAAGAAACAAAACCAAACATGTTAAATTGAACCAACACGCGTTTACTATTGTATCATCAGATATATCATAATCACCTCTAGTGGGAAAATGTCTTGACCGACATTGTAACTCGCTCCTTCAGGCATCCTGTATGAACAGACAATCCACTGCGGTCAGATGCGGCTCGGGCCTCCTCCAATTCTGGCGATCTGATGAATTCTCTTCAAAGGCCTACTGTACTTGAAATAGTACGCACCACGTGCACGTATGCTTACCTTGCCTTATCCTTGTCAAATGATCGGCAGCCGTAGTTAGAAGGGAAAAAACCCTAGTGTCAGTTCCTCCCACACGCCGATTGCACATGTCCTGCCTACACTATCATACGGCAGACTCTATGTGAACTAGCTACGTGCTGCGAGTTCATTTTGAACATTTCTGAGGGTTTTAACAAACGAATCCACTAATCGTCACCACCATCAAAAAAGAAAAAAAAATACTTGAAGAAAAAAAGGAAATTAACGATTATATTTCAGCGTTCAAAAAACTGCCTAAACGACGTCTGCTTCCTGTCGTTGCTGTGTTTACTCCAGTTTTACTACTTGGATATGAAAAACAAGCGCATGAAGTGCACAGTCACGAGCGTAGCTTCTAGTTTCTGAGCTGCAATGCAAGCGTCTAATAAAACGTCTTTGTCACGTCAAGTATTTGTTCTTTTTATTGAGTATTTACATCTTAACAATACTCCATATCACGAAGGGCATCGCATACACAAAGACAGCGGCAAGGTGGCGCAGTGGTTAGCGAAGGTGCTCTGCCAGTATAACGTCCTGGAATAGAATTACGCGTTTGGTCAAGGTCAGAAAGGCCCAGGCAAGCCACTATGCAAATTATCCACCTGCTTACAGGTGAGCTAAAACACACAGGAAAAAGAAGCCATTTACCATCTGATCACTCTGAACTTCAGTCCAACATTTATATAACACTGCAGTGAAACTGACAACTGGACACTATAGCCTTATAACACCTTAATATTCTTTATAATTTTAAGTCTCAAACATCTGTCTTGTAATGGTCTACAGGTCTATATTATGCACCAAATCATACCTTGACCCATTAATACTAGATTACTTATTGGCTCCACACAACCCTGAACTGGATAATTGGTTTTAAAATTGACATGGTACATGGTGAATGAACCTATAAGTCAGAAATCAACCCTCTGAACACATCGGGGAACACAGTGCCATGCATTAACATTATGACCATTTAAAGTGCCCAGCGTAACAACTTGAATGAGGAAGGAATTAAAGTTCCCTCTCTACATAAACAGAGAAAGAGCACACAAACTCAAGACAAATTGGCATTTCAGGAAGGAAAAGTGAGATTTGAACTCTATTCAATGTTACTGATAGCACTGGTATGAAATGCACCATCATGGTATGTCACTTCTTTATATTAGTCTAATGCAAAATCTGCAAGACATCATCTTTGCTGATTATTCCAAATAAAGAAAGGGAAATTCTGGGTTTTGATACAACCACGTTCCAGAAAAAAAAACCTGAACCCGATATTTGTAAACCTTGTGCTGAAGGTCAACAACTGCCTTTGTTGTCATGTCATCTTATCAGAGGATATACTGTATGCTCAGCACTTGGGTAAAGAGCAGTGCTTAGTTGCCAGCTGATCACCATTTAATAGTGAGCTGGCCAAGAAGCCATCTGCACAGACCTACACAGGGTAATAGACCCTGTTCAAGCTCAAAAGTGGTGGGGTCTTCTAGGAACTGCATTTTTATGTTCAGCTTCTATAAGAATATGTACTTGACCATGCTGGGATATGCGACTTAAAGTTCAAAAGTGTAAAAAAAACAAACCTCTATATTGGTACTCCATTATGTATGACATCAGAAGCATACACCATGTACATTATTTTTCTGTGTTTTGAACTATAAAAAATAACTGGGAAGTCTTAAAAGAATACCTGGCTCAAATAAAAAATAGTTGCATTTATAGCAGAATGTGAGCTTTTGATTAACAAAAATACTTTGTTAAACAGAATGAAAGAGAGCAAGCCAGCATGGCAGTGTAGTGGTCTGATCGATGTCTATGTGGAGTTTGTACATAGTTTCTGTGTTCAAATGCTGGATTAAAAGCAAGTCTATATGGATTCTGCACACTCTCTCCATATAAAAAAAGAGTTTTTTTCTCCCACATACAAAACAAGTGTTTACTAAATTAACTGACAACTCTAAATTAGCCTGGTGTGAGTAAGAGTATACAACCCCGCAATGGACTGACATCCTGTTCAAAATCTGACAGTTCTACTTCAAAACAAAGCTACTGGTACAGCAGTTACCTGAATCCTGAAGCAGGTCTGACAGGAAAAAAGCAGGTTTTACTGCTATTACTTCATATAGGAATTCTACACACACTATATATTTTACTAAGGTCATTATCGCTGAAAGAATTGTATGCTTGTCTATTAATGCCTCAGTTGGCTTAGTAACACATACGAACTATACAGCATAAGAAAGGAGAGGGCAGACACTTTTTCTCTTTGGAGACTGCATTCCTTTAATGTGGGTGGTGACATCCTTCACATATTCTACAACTCTGTGATGGCCAGTACAATCTTCTATGCTGTTATGCGCTGAACTGGAAACATCACTTCAAGAGAGGTCCACCAAAGCAACAAGCTAATTAAAAGGGCAAGCTCCTTTATGGCACACACTCTTGACCTGCTGGAGACGGCACCAAATGAGACAATGACAACAAAACAAAGCTTAGCACCATTATGACCAATGTTGCACATCCTCTCTCTCTTTTTAATTTTATTTGAAAAAATAAAAATAATAACATTGCATAAACTTATACAACAAATGACTTCATAGTCAAACTAGAAAAAAAGAAGAAGAAAACAAAATCAAATAGTTAAAAAAAAAAAAGAAACAAGGAACAAAAAGAGCCAAAACCTAACAAAACAAAATTAACTCTCACCCGAGAGAAAGAGAGCATGGGCAAAAAAACAAACAAACAAACAAGGGAAAAGGGAAAGCACAAACATGTTTTAATCCCAGACATTTTCCAAAGATTAGATATTGTGTGGGTTCTAAGGGTTGAAAAAGGTGATAATTTGTGTAGAGGAGCAACAGATAAAAGGTTCGCTTTTTCGATGTGCATCCAGCATCGGTTCCATATTCTGATTGATTGATAGACAATTGGATTACTGATATACTGATAATTTGTATTTACTGGGGCCCAACAAGGGCATATGAAGAAGTACAGCAAGATTATATTTCTATTGCAGACGAGGCTTGTGTATATTCATCAAATGCGCATCCTCTCTCTGACACACTCGGATTGAGTCCTTTCTGGTAACGAATTATTCAGCAGAAGAGTGTCAGGAAAAGCTACTGGGGCCTACAGTATTTGTACCAGCGGCAATACACCCTTATAATGCACTGCTAATGACTATGACTGCTCGTTTTATCCTTAGCCATGCTTTCTTTCTTTTCAGCAACTAGTGAGTGTGTATTAGTTTTATTATTTATATATGAATGTATCTATTTATTTATTGAGGACAAAAAAGTTGTATCTAAAAAAATTACACAGGTGTGCAATGCAATATTTTTTTTAATATGGCCATATTGCATAATTAAATGCTAACTACTAAAAAATACTTAACCAGATGAACAGATCTTTATTTACATTTTTTATTAAATCGTTTTAATTTCTGAGTTCTTGGCATGTCAGAAAGGTAAGACTATGCTTTAAATATCTGCATTATAGGATTGTCTTAAAAAAAAAAAAAAAAAGAAAGTCCACCTGTTTTTGTTTTTTTTTAACTCCCCTATTGAGTTCAGGATAACAGGGAGTCACAGCTCATGTAACCTGTGTGTGTTCTAGACTATCAATTAGATAGATAGATAGATAGATAGATAGATAGATAGATAGATAGATAGATAGATAGATAGATAGATAGATAGATAGATACTTTAGATAGAACTATTAATCATGTTGTCTGCCTATGAATTCTTTTAAAAAAACAACTCAAAACGTCTGTTCAGGAAGGCTTTTAGCTCTACCTGACTTTACCACCCTTCTCTCAGTTTACCTCTCTGTCTGTTTATCAATTATGTTGTCTGTTAGGCTTTTTCTCGGAATTTACTTTCTTACTCTTCTTTATTTATTCATCTGGTTTAGTCAAATGCTATATACTGTTTACCCTGCCATTCTTTCTTAAACTCTGTCAAGCGCCTTGAGCATGGGAAAGGCGCTATATAAATAAAATGTATTATTTATTATTATACCACTGGGCACTAGGTTGGAATCAGTCCTTGCACACACCACCACACCTATTCACATAGGGATACACAAAAACACAAAATTAGTAATAAGAACCACTTGAAACTATCAAGTCCAGAATTAATGGAGGGCAAGTCAGGTCTTAAAATTTGTCCAGGCCACCTCCAGCCCTTACAACGTATTTGGTCTCATCACAAATAATTAACTTCTACAGCAGCTCCCCAACCCCAAGAAAAGCCTCTTGAACAATATCATTCCCGAGACAAAACCCACTTCTGCAACAATACAATATCCAGGACTGAAGCATCAACTACTGGTTTTGCATTAAGTACACATACAAGTGTTTTTTCTTCACTATTTTATTGAAGTAACATCTTTTTTTTTTCCATCTCTCTATTTGTTATCAAACTTGATAAAGGTAATGGGGGTGCAGAAACTCAATTTGCAGCATTTTAGTATTCCTAAACACCTGAATTACATTCTCTCGCCTCTTTTAACTGCTTTCATTCTTTTATTTGTGTATCTTATTCAACCATCCTGTTAGAGCAATGGAACATGTGACTCACTGCAGTCGTTGTATGCCCAATTCAGATTACCAATCGTTTAAACAATAAGGGATTATTTGAAACGCATAATGATTTTGACTTACTTACATCAGCAGTATCTACTACAGATCCTCCAATGGCTTTTGGAAAATCTGGGAACTCTTATTAAGTAAATCATAAAGTATGAACTGAACACCAGCTTCCCTGAGACTGGAGACACTAGGTTAGAAAATATTAATGCATGATGACTACACATAAAGAAACAACATGCTAGCATTTTTTAGAATTTGTTTAGAGTATAATAGCATACTTCGACATTAAGCAATATTTCACAGAGGTAGGAACAAAGGATGAACAGTACAACTCCTTGAGGCAAATTGTAGAGGGGAGGAGAGGAGTCCTACTAAACCCTTCAGCTTTTGCAGAAAAAAAATGTTAATTTGTGATTGTGTGTGACTTAATGATATTGGTGCTCCATTTCATATTTATCCTAATCTCATCCACTCAAGTTAGAGAGTTGTATTGCCCCTGCTGCAGCATGCATCACCTCAAAACATAATATTCTGTGCTGGCCAACTTTGTGGTATCCTCTACTACCAGTTCCAAAGAAGGCAGGCAGGCACCTCATCACTTAATGACTACAGACTAGTGGCCCTTACACCCCAGAACCTACAAAAGACTACTTTTCAAGTTCTCTTTTGAAAGACCACTTGGACCCACTTCAGTTTCCCTACTGGACAAACATTGGTTTGGAAGATGCATTTATCTATCCGCTCCACAAAGCTGGCAGCACTGAGGATTACAGTATATTCCCCCCCATGTCTTCAATACTATCCGGCAATCTGTTAAGAGACTGTGGTGTCCTGGTTAATGGACCACCTCTGCAGCAGACCAGTTTGTGTGGCTCAATGACACCGTCTCTTATGTGATTGTGAACACTGGTGCACCACAAGGAACAGTCCTGTCTCCTTTTCCCCTTCTCCCTGTACACCATGGACTATAAATATTCTCAGATGATTCTGAACTTAACAAGTGTTATTGACAAGGGGAAACAGAAAGAATACAGGAGTCAGAAGGGGAACCATCTTTATTGACGCAATGGGAACCGTCAGCAACTCAGCATCACCAAGACCAAGGGACTCATCATGGACATTTACTACACCAAAGGGTCTCTACGCTAATATTGTATCAGAACTAAAATTTTGACTTCAGTATCAATACCAGTTTTTGAACTTCAATACTAGTATCCAAAAAGTTATGAAGCAAATAATGGAAAACCTTAGGAAAGATGAGGTTTACTTTCAGGACTGAAAATCACCAAATGCGGGTACCATACCGTTTCAAAATTTCGGTTTTTCGGTACTATTCCAATACCAATATACAGCACAACCCAGCTCTATACCTGTGATTGATACACTGCCACAAGTACTGGGGGCCCACATCAATGCCAAGCTGGACTGGTCAAGTAACACAAAGAAAATATAGAAGACGGGGCAGATTAGTTCCAGTTTCCATATGAGACTTTTAGGAGCCCTTTACATGTGCTAGAACTCTGCAATAGTCATTGCATTTTTTTTTACACTGTAGTGTGCTGGACTGATAATATAACTTCAATTCATCAAGCTTATCAAGACAAATGCAATTATGGAAAACACGCTCATCTCAACTCACCAGAGACAGTGGCAAATAAAAAAATGAAGACATTATGAACAATGCTGAACATCCTCTAAAACACACTAGTTTTGAATACTTTCAGCCAACAAATTATCCTTTATATCTATGGCAATATGCCTTTATAATGCCTCACAAGTGACTGCTCTCTTTTCATTAGCAAGACATTGAAGGTTTTTCTTCTTCTTTTGCAATTCATGATTGCTAAAGGCCAGAGATTATCCTGGCAGGCCATCACAGGGCCTACTCACACACTTGCCCAGTCACATTTATGTGGGATTTGAAATCACCAATTAACCTAATCCGAATGTTTTGGGAATGTGGGAGAAAAAAAAGAAACAATATTCAAAGTACATCAAAGACAACATATGAGAACGTGCAAACGTCATACAAACAACCACAAGACATAAAACACAGAAAGCTAGATATGCAAGATGGCCGCTCAACCCACTGCACCACTGTACAGCCCCTTCATCATTCCAACCTTTGTGAAATGTCATATTATTTTGTAATCCAGACAATCAGGTCCAGTGTTTTTGGTGGGATTTGAGTTTGGAGCCTATCCCAGCGAGCCCACTGCAGGGCAAACACACCCACCCACACCAACTACATTAGCTTTGCATGTCTCTGGACAGTGAGAGGAAAATGGAACACCTGGAGAAAAGGCACAGAAAACATTCAGACTCCACACAGGGAGCCTGGCAGGAGCATTCTCCATGTTTTGTATTTCTTTTAAGAGCAGTGTGTTTCAGGGCTTTCCAAACCGTGATAAGAGGTCCTGTAATTATATTACACAATCTTGATGACCAAGATAAAAAAAAATTGTAAAATATGGTATGTCAGGGAACATATAGGATAATATAAAGATGATTTGATATTACAAATACAAATAGAATGTTTGTATTAGAATACTGCTTTTATAGGGCATCCTAATATATTTCAAAAAGTACACAAAATCAATATTAAAGCAAAACGACAAAAGGGCATTCAATTTTTTGCCAATTGTCTAAACCCGCTTCAACATCCGTTCAACCTGAAGTGCCAAGTATTAAACAATCGTATGCACCATTGCGTCACATGACGCACTCTGCGCGCGCCACTCCACTATCACTGCGTATGCGCCACTGACAAGCGGGAGGAGAAAACAGAAAATCCCAGAGATATCTGAGATGCGAGCTGTCATAGCGACTGGACTCTCTGCCCTTGTACTGCTCAGCAAAATGCAGTTTGACTCAGTCAAAACACATAGCAGGTATAAGCATTAATTACTTTCGATACATATGGCAGAACCGCTATACAAAAAGTTTGTTGAAGCCTTACTTACGCGCATAGTAAACCGACTTTGGAAGACGTAGGTTATGAAATTATCAGCATAAAACAAAACTAAAAATTCCAGTATATTTTCAAGATCTTCTTTCACTTTAAACCATAAAAACACAGCGTGCTCCATGTTACTTAAATCATAAAAGCGATTACATATTTTTCCTGAATGATTTAAACAAGGAAATTGACTGTCACGTCTGTTGGACGGACGCCAGCATGAGGTGCAGCTTAATTTGCCACACTGAGAAAGCGCGCGTATTTTAATGTTCGGCTTTATTATTTTGTTCACTATCTTGCAGAATCTTCGGTTTAACGTAGAGCGCACACAAGACGAGTCTACACTGACGTACCACCCAGAACAGTGACACAGTTTGAAAGTAAGACAACAACCTCAGGTGACACTTGACCTATGAGCTTAACTTCCGGGCCCACGAGCCATTGTTATCAACCACCTCGCGATACAATCGGCTTTACACTAGTGTGAAGTCGGAAATTAAACAATCACACACCCTAGCCCGGAGTAGCGCGTAGGACGCTTTCGTCATGGTGGGTTGGCCCCACAAAAAAAAACAAAAAAAAACGCGTATTGTTAATTCAATCGAGTGGCGGGAACTTGCAAGAAAACTGTCGCCTGTTCTACAAAGAATGCAGCGCTCAAAATTATGTGTTAAAAATGACTATTTTATTCAGCTCGTCTCCAGTTAATAGTAATATATTTTAAATAGTAAGCGGTTTTTATTCCATTCAGTTTCCTCTAACAGTGACAAAAGAAAATCCCAGTTCGCAACATTTTTTTTTTCAGAAGACCTTCTTTAGAACTTAATTAAAATGTACGGATCCGTAGTTTTTTTACAGATGCATTAGACTATCAATAACATATCTCAACATGATGGACATTATTAATACAAATGACATATGTAAGTCATGAAACAGAAATAAATTGCATATGCGTAACGCAACTAAGAAACACCCACGTAGATCCGTTCGTTTCCAGTATGGAATCACAGGAGAGTGGAGCATATCCAGACTGAAATGGGCACGAGGTAGGAGCAGAGCTCTGGACTGGGCATTATTGGCACAACGGGGTAACAAAGAGTTAACAATCAGGCTAACTACACAGTAAATGAAGTGCGAAAGGCGCAGGACACACCAAATACGAATCGAAATGAAGAACCGGGAAGGCGGCAATGTTACTTGGTGTTTATTAAATATTAATCTATATTCAACGAGTTTCCTGCTGCTAGAAAAATACATGCATATAAAGTTTAGTCAAACAAAGTCGTCCTGTCACTATTACTTCGTTTCAAAGCTTGTGTTATATAGCGCCTTTCGTGGCAAACTACAAATCGCTCAAAAAGGACATACACTGTTGTTGTGACTTAAGCACTACAAATAGATCGCAATTGAAAATTAAATAATCGGCGAACATGTCAAATTTGTAAAAAAATAAATTACATCTTGTATTACACTTTTAGAGCACATGTGCTTAATTTTTTTAACTAGCTCCGATTTTTTTTCTTTCAGCTGGAATGCACTTTTAAGTGCAATACTACTCAGAACTGGCAATCCTTTGTATTTGTCCTCCAGAAGCGACAGCCTAACAGATTTCGCCTGCCGCCTTTTTGAAGGGAGCACTTGCGAACTCACCGGGGCTTTCAGTGCACCCTCATGTAATGCTGGATTGCATATACCTGGACAGCACATTCCCCAGTTTCGCAAAGAAACTTTAAAGAGCGATAAATAAATAACGATTATTATCCGTCGAGCTCGGGGAGACAGTTTCCCAAATTCTTTTGATAGAGAGCGCGGGAGACACCTACCTGAAGGAGCTCGGCCAGAGTCTTCCCGTCCTGAATCAGAATAAATGACGGAATGAATGACAATAGACGGGATGTATGTTCTACTAAACGAATTGCGCGCGCAATTTGTCTCTTCCGGCAGGACACATCCTGGTAGTGAGAGCAGGTGTCTTACTGCTTTCAAAATTTACAACGATATACAGTGGGACAGAAATACTTTTTTGGGGCTAAAATATTAATCGGGACAAGGAAATATTTCTAGATGTTAATGTTATTCTTCATGAGTGGTATCTCATGGCATCGTAGTGTGGAGCCTATGTTAAGTGCGTCATCCGCATTTATTTTTTTTTTGTGGGTGGGTGATTGTGAGATCATTTTGTTTAATTTTGGAACTCACTAAAGGATTAGGTATATTTTTGAAAAACGCTAAATAATGAGTGAATTATTAGTAGTTGCCTGTTCAGTGTGTCTGGTCTGTTGATTCTGTGTGATTTTAAATATGCACATTGATTCCTGGGCGGAATGGTGGCGGAGCGGGTAGCGCTGCTGCCTCGCAGTTAGGAGACCCGGGTCCTCTCTGCGTGGAGTTTGCATGTTCTCCGGGTACTTCTGTTTCCTCCCACAGTCCAAAGACATGCAGTTTGGGTGCATTGGCGGTTCTAAATTGTTCCTAGTGTGTGCTTGGTGTGTGTGTGCGAGCGCGAGCCCTGTGTTGGCTGGGATTGGCTCCAGCAGACCCTCGTGACCCTGTAGTTAGGATATAGCGGGTTGGATAATGGATGGATGGACATGGACTACGTGAAAATTTGTCATTAAATGTCCTTTTTCAAAATTTACAGTTTTTCATTATATGAAATTAGGTAACAAAATTAATTATATTAGCATCATGAAGCATTACAATTGAATATTTAAAATAAATGTAAATTTTAAAAATCACTATTATGTACAAATATAAAGCGTTCATAGAGATCTTTCTAGACTGTTTATTAATTCATGTTTCAATAATGAATTAATCCTTACATAATGAACTCTTTTGTGTGTTCATTTTTCGCTTGCAGACTGGAAAAATAAACTTTTCTGTACTATGAGCAATCAACATTTTTGATAACAGTTTTTGTTGAGCATCGTCCATTTAAGGATTAAGTTAACCTTTCCAACTGTAAATACTGTTTATGTAGAAATAAGCACTGATCAGGCACAACATCAAAACAACTGCCACGTGAAGTAAATAACATTGATTATCTTGTCACAATGTAACCTGTCAAGGGGTTTGATAGATTAGGTAGTAAGTGAACAGTTATTTCTTGAAGGTGATGTGTTCAGAAGCGGGAAAAATGGGCAATCATAAAGATCTGAGCGACTTTGATAAGGGCCAAATTGTGATAGCTACCCAACTGGATCAGAGCTTCTCCAAAGTGACAAGTCTTGTGGGGTGTTCCTCGTATGCAGAGGTCGGTACCTACCAAAAGTGGTGATAGGAAAGACAACCTGTGAACCGTGGTTCATGAGCACCCAAGTCTAATTGATGCATATGGGGAACAAAGGCTAGCCCTTCGAGTCTAATGCAGCACAAATTGCTGAAAAACTTAATGCTGGCCATGACAGAAAGGTGTCAGTGCATTGTAGCTTGCTGTGTAAGGGGCTGCGTAGCTGCAGACCAATCAGAGTGCTCGTACTGATCCGTGTACATCGACAAAGGTGCCTTACAAATGGGCTTGTGAGAATCAGAACTGGACCATGAAGTAATCGAAGAAGAAGGTCTGGTCTGATTAATTACATTTTCTTTAGATCATATGGACAGCTGTTGTTTACCTGGGTTAGAGTTGGCAGCAGGATGCACTATGGGAAGAATGCAAGTTGGCAGTGGTTATGTCTGGGAAATGTTTTCCTGGCAAACCTTGGGTCCTGGCATTCATGTGGATGTTACTTTGACACATACAGTACCACTTACCTAAAGATTGTTGCAGACCACGTTCACCCCTTCATGGCAACACTACTACCTGATGGCAGTGACCATTTCCAGAAGGATAATGCCCCCTGCCACACTGGAAAAATTGCTGAGAAATGGATTGAGGAACATGAAAAAAGAGTTCAGGGTGTTGACTTGGCATCTAAATTCCCCAGATTTCAAGCCAGTCGAGTATCTGTGGGATAGGCTGGAAAAACAAGTCCAATCCATGGATATCTCACCTTGCAACTTACAGGAATTAAAAAAATCTACTGTTAACATCATGGTGCCAGATACTACACCTTCAGAGGTCTCCTGGAGTCCATGCCACAAGAGATCAGACCCGTTTTGGTAGCATGAGGGAGATCTGCACAATATTAGGCAGGTGGTTTTAATGTTGTGGCTGATCGATGTATAATGATCCTTATAATTAGTAAAGACAGTAATAATACAGAACTTTATTGTTAAATGTATAGTCTGTTTTTATTTAAGAAAAAGGTGTGGAAATAGACATCCTCTTTCTTAAACAGTGCTCCAGTCCTACTTAAATCTCCATTAAACGTCTATGTTTAATGTAGTTATGTCCAGCTTGCTTATTGAACATAACATTTTTTAAGGACTTTCCTGCAGAGTGAATTTGATTGGCAGAGGCCAATTTCTTACTAGAGGAAATGTTTATGTAATAGGCAGTGTTGCTGGTTTACATGATTGTTATACAAAGGTTGGGCCCGGCCACTGCCTGTACGCACTTTGTACTTTCTCTGTGTGTCTACGGGGTTGTCCTTGTGTAATTTAATTTACCTCCAACACGTCTAAGACGTAAATGCAGGCTAAATAGCAACTTTTAATTGTCCTGTAATAGGTGAGTGTGGGCATGTGCTTAAGTGGCCCCTGTGATGGAATAGTGCCTCATCCAGGGTTAGTTTCTGTCTTGGGTGTGATGATGCTGGGACACCTTCTGGCCCATGAGGCTCTGAAGTGAACAAAGCAGGTGCAGGTGATGGATTGATCATGTGTTTTGATTTCTAAAGAAACAAAAGCTTGTGCCTTCCCTTCAATTGGCATAGTTGGCATGTTTTTGAAATGAGCCATTTTTGAGAGAGATATGATCTTTGTGATCAGTCTTGAAGTCACAGGGTGTCCAGCTCTGATCCTGGTGGACTACCATGTTGGCAGGTTTTCTTTCTACACCCATTTCTTAATTAGTGACTAGTCCAGCCACTATAAAAACCTCAGTTTGATTCAAACTAGTGTGGTGCTGAGGTGTCACCCATTGCACGGTTGCGCTCGGGTCTTAATTTGGGATCTTAAGGGGGTTTGTCATGTGGTGGGTGTGGCAATGCGCCGTATCAGTGCATGCTCCCAACGTCTCTCTGTCTCTCTCTCACTGCTAAATAATTTCTTTTGCCTTAATTGTAAGTGGCTTGTTGCTTAAGACTCAGAACCCTCAATTGTTTCTTTGTTCCTTAATTTGCTGCAAAATAATAATGAAATACAAATCAAGACAACACATAATGAGCTAACCTGTGTCCATCATATATGTACTGTATGAAAATATAGAAAGGTGAAGTTCTTGGTAATGATGATCTGCTCAGGTCCACAAAACATTTTGATGGTGCTCTTAGTAAAAAAAAATCAACCGCTTTGGAAATGTCTGCTGTGGCAGAATGAGAGATGCAAAAAACCATGGAATTAAAAAACAGGTTTAATTGACAACAAGAATTAGCTTCTAAACAAGAAACTGTTTGGAATTTGAGACCTTCACTTAACCGGTCTATCGTTGGCTCACTTAACATCTCATTTCTGTTTGGCTGCCATTTAAGGAAGAAAAGAATTAATTCAGAGGATCGAGTCTTAACAAACACAGCAAATAACATGAAGAGAAAAGAAGTAAACCGAAGAAATTTATCACCGATTAGGAAAGTGTAAGGAAGGAAAACCTGCAGCCACAATAGCCCTCCAGGACTGGAGATGGACACCCCTAGATGATAGTGTGACCGTTTAATGTCATCATTTATAAAATAGTGCCTAAATCTGCATCTCTCTAGATCAGCTGTTGAGATGCTCTGACGCGTTTTTCTCACCTCTTACTTGTGTACTGTGTTAGGTCTCAGAAAGAAACAGAGCCTTCTCATCTTCTTTATCTTTCACTTAACTTGTATTCATTTGCTTAACGTCAAATAGCGAATTATCTTCTGTTTTGCTATGGCATTCTGGGATATTTGTCTGTGCTGCTTAAACCATATAAGCCTAGTGGACAGATGAGAATTTCTGAAGCTGGCCTTCTTAAAGGTACAAAACCCTATTATGTGACTGATGACAAGTATTGTTATGATGAGGGTGATGGAGTCATGACTCAAATTCTACACAAGGAACTTTACAAACTTCACATTACTGCTATAAGAGAATTCTCTGCAGTTTTTGATTTTTATATTACGTTTTTTCCCCCCAGTTGTTCCTGTATGAAAATATTCTAATGTATACTTTACCTTGAAGGGGCTAAGCATCATCTCCCATAGCACAGTGTAACACATAGTCATATATTACATTAATGAAAGCATGTAAAATACAAACGTGTAAAGCTGATGGATTTCTTTTGTGATGTGTTTTTGTCTTGAGATTGGAGTCGTGTTAAAAAAAATAAATTGCTTTTGCAATTGACATCTATTTTTTAATGAGATCTCTGGAGAACAGATACAATGATATAAATCCTTCTTCTGTGCATTTGCTTTCTTTTAACTTGGCAACCTCCAGTGTGAAGAAACCAAAGATTGACCATAACACCCAAGGGATGGGCTGAACCTTCAAAGATGGACTGCTTTCGCAGGTAGAACACTTTAGTTTATTGCTCATTTGATCTAATTTGAAATTTGAACCAGAAACTAATGGTTGTTATGTGATGTAAAAAACAAGACTGGAATTAGACAGAGGCTTTCATAATCATATAATCTTTTTGTTAACTCGGATCCACTAATTCAATGCCCAGGATGCTGAATGTCCTTGCAAAATGTAATAAAAGGCCAAGGCTTTGCTAGTGGTGATGCTGGATGCCTGATTAGTTCAACATACCTGACCTTCACAATCTCAAATAATTCTTAGAGGCAGGTTGAGCCCACCAAATTAAGTTACTGAGTGGACATATATATATACACCACATATTGCAACGAAAACTGCAGAAAAAATAGATCAAGTCAGATTATGGTAAAAGACTTCCATACAGGAGTTGACAACTGGATTGACAGGTAAGCTCAAAGTTTCTCCAAGCACTTTTATTGTTTTATACTACCATTTAAATTGCTGTATGTCTTACCATCACTCCCACTGTCTAGACATCAGAGCAGCTTGGTAACATCAAACTCACAGCCAACCAAGTTTGATTCTGGTCTTGCCCTCTTGTCACTTTTTGTCTCTGCACTCTCCAATTTCTTGTTTTTTTGGCCGAGGTCTAGCTCTAGCTTCTGTTTTCCCCTATAGTTGTCTCTTGCCCCAAGATTTTTTAACTTCTACATCTCTCAAGATATTCTAACTACATGCCCAGACCATTTAACCTGGGTCCAGAGAAGAGAGTCCTCCTGTATCGCTAAGTTCCTCACTCTGTCAAGCGTCAGCTCAGCAACCCTGCATAGGAGCCACATTTTGGCCACTTGTACTCACCCTCTTTTTCTGTAGGTAATTACCTAGGGCATGTGAGGAGGGAGTTACAGACTGTACAGGAAATCAATTGTTTATTTCACAGATTTAGCTCTCACTTCACCGCTTCATTCTGATACAATTTTTTTAAAATCAATTCAATGGTCAATCTCAACTACCTTCACTTGTGCACAAGATCCCAAAGTACCTGAACTCCTCCACAGGGGGCAGCTGATTATCTGTAACCTGAAGAGAACAAGACTCTCTTTTCTGGGAGAGGATCATGACCTCAGATTTGGTAGTGCCAATACTCATCACTGCCATATCACAGCCTGCAGCAAACTGTTCAGTGTGCACACAGGTGAGAGTTATATTCTCTCCATGCTACATCAAGGCTGTTGTTCATAGTCTACCTCTCAGATGGCTTAATACCACAATAAACAGTTTGCTAAATAAGGCAGTTATATCGCTCACCACTGAATTTGTGTATGGACAAGTTCAGTTAATTTTACTGAACAATTATGTAGCGTTCCATCACAAATATGTC
Source organism: Polypterus senegalus (assembly GCF_016835505.1). Taxonomy (NCBI): domain Eukaryota; kingdom Metazoa; phylum Chordata; class Cladistia; order Polypteriformes; family Polypteridae; genus Polypterus; species Polypterus senegalus. The sequence continues at coordinate 80,963,977 of NC_053164.1, read as the reverse complement.
TGTGTATTTATTTGGGTTTTGACCCATAGTTTAAGAAATTCTGCTATACTGTAATCTTGTTCTATCTGTAAATCACGTTTTAATTGGGGTGACAAGGTAGGGAAGGGAGGCGCTGCGACTTAGGTGCTAACCATTGTTTTACCTTCAGATCTGCTAAACATATAAACAGTTTTTTATTCACATCCCTAGTTTGGGGATGTATGCTCCCGTTAGGGTTAGCCAAGGCAAACTGATCTGAAAGAAGAGTTCAGACAAAGAACGATCTATAATTCGCCCTTCTTCGGCCAACAGTAGCCCAGTTTCGCCAGCACCCTGTTGGCTCACAGTACTGGCGGCAGCCATTGTTAACCCGGGCCTCGACCAATCTGGTATGGAAATCTGTATTGTTGTCTGCATATTGACCTGGCAAAATTTTACACCAGATGCCCTTCCTGATGTACCCTCCCAATTTATCCGGGGTTTGGACCAGCACGAAGAAACACACTGGTTTGTGCATCCCCTGTGGCTGGGTTTTACTAAACATTTATCATCTGCCAAAATGTAATGACTTATTTATTAATGCAGGTTCAGATTTATGTTCTTAGTTTCTAAAAGGTAATTTAAACTTTCATGTAGATAATCATTGTGATTGGAAAGCTATTAAAGTTTTGGATGTTTTGAACACTTTTAACATTCTTCAATATATGACTCAGGCACACGTTAGATCTGCTATCCCAAAGGGGCTTAACATTGATGTGACTCAGATACTACACATTGGCACAACCAATCATTACTGTATTTTGTTTAATGTATTAAAATTCCTATTACTAAGACTAAAGTGGAATTTGTTTTAAGAAGACTTTTTGTTCCCTCTACCTTTTCTAATATTATTAATACAGTGATCCCTCGCTATATCGCGCTTCGACTTTCGCGGCTTCACTCCATTGCGGATTTTAAATGTAAGCATATCTAAATATATATCACGGATTTTTCGCTGGTTCACGGATTTCTGCGGACAATGGGTCTTTTAATTTATGTTACATGCTTCCTCACTTTGTTTGCCCAGTTGATTTCATACAAGGGACGCTATTGGCGGATGGCTTAGAAGCTACCCAATCAGAGCATGTATTACATACAGTATTAACTAAAACTCCTCAATGATATACAATATGTTTCCTGTGCGGTGCTTGATTGTTTGCTTCTCTCTTATCTCTCTTACTCTCTCTGCCTGACAAGAGGGGCTGTTTGCCTAGAAGATACGGACGCTCCTCTACAAAATGCTGCTTTATCGCGGTGCTTTGGCATACTTAAAAGCCCAAAAGCACGTATTGATTTTTTGATTGTTTGCTTTTCTCTCTCTCTCTCTGACATTCTCTGCTCCTGACACGCATTCTTTGAAGAGGAAGATGTTTGCATTCTTTTAATTGTGAGAAAGAACTGTCATCTCTGTCTTGTAATGAAGCACAGTTTAAACATTTGACTAAAGGGTGTTATTTCATGTCTAGAGGGCTCTAATAATATTAACAGTGTGGGAGAGTTTATAAGGGCTTAAAATATATAAAAATAACCATACAAACATATGGTTTCTACTTCGCGGATTTTCACGCAACCCCCGCGATCGAGGAGTGATTACTGTAGTTCATTCGACTGTACTACCTCTTCTGATACTTCAGACAATGTAAATACATCAACAATTTCTATGCAAAACTGAGGGTCATAGCCAACATAGTAGGTCCCAAAGGAAAATAATGCCGTGAAAAACTAAAGCAGTCTGGAAACTCAAAAGAGACTGCCATAAGGTTGAAAGAAAATGGAGACAAAGTACATTAATGATCTTTTATGAGATACTGAACACACACATTACTAAATAGAATACAATTGTCCAATCAGACAGACAGTCCAACTTCTCCAAAATTATAAACGGCAGTGCAGGAAATCCAAGGGTCTTATTTTCAACCATTGACTAACCTCTGCACTGCCTGTTTGTGGAGTGGATGTTCAAACTATCATTGGCTAAATGTGAGGCTTTGGCAGCATTCTTTTCAGATAATGCATATAAGGAGTAATATATCACAGACACCTAGAAGAAATCTAATAGAACCTCATTGTTCCAGAAGAAAAACAAGAGGAACTCCACAAAAACCACAAATGGACCAGGGGTTAAGATCTTGTTCTTGTAGGACTCTGAGGCAGCAGCATTAACGTATGTCCTGCAGCATGCTGAATTTGTAAATAAATATATAATAAATGCACAAACCAACATTTAAAACAGCAGCTTTATATTCCTGAGCATCTGTTCATTAGGTGTAATCTTCAAAGTTTCACCATTTTCTTTCATTCTTGGGCAAAAAAAATTGCCAGCTTTATTTGAGATCTGGCTTCCAGATGATTTCACTCTTAAAAATACTGGTTCTCAAATGGCACTCTGTTGTTCTTTACTGGGTTGTGTGGTTCCTTGTAGAACTACAGTATTGCTTGACAAAACATTTGATTCTGGGAAGGTTTCTTTGCATATGAAGTTGGTTCTTTGTGTTTTGAAAAACTTAATACATACAAAATAACTGTAATCTTTTAATGTTTGGTTGGCTGACTTAGCCTGTGTTACTATATGCAGCAAGAGTTCTTTTGAAATCAGCAACACAATGGTTTTTCACATTTCTATACCACCTATTAATGGCTAAATAGTGTATGGAGTCTGTTATGGATCTAAAAAAAAATAAAAGTTCTTTCTGGAACCTTTACATGGATGGATGGATCTTTAGGGAACCAAAAATGGTTTCCCTATGGCATTGCTCTGAAGAACCACTCTGGCACATTTATTTTTAAGAGTGTTTCTTACACTTTTTCATTTTTCTTAATCACAAAAAGAAGCCAACCATTCTGTCAATTTTGGGAGCTTTTCAGGACCTCATTGCATAATGGAGTAACTGATCATTTCAATCATGTCTCTCACTCTCTCCCTTTTCCTCTCTTGCTGATAGTCTTGATGAGATGAGAGAAACACCACTAGAGGAAAGGATGGCAGACTGGCCTCAAACCTACTTCTCTGTCACAAAAATCTATAATAGCTATGAAGACAAGTCAATAATCATTCGCATTTTTGTAACAATTTTATTTTAGTTGGCTGTACAACTTTTCTCTCCACATACATGGAAACATTGTGTGCCTCCAGTCATAGTGGTAAAGTTTCAGCCCCGATCAGTCAGTTTCTCTTGTTGTTTTCTAAAAATCTCTCTTTTGCCAGAGAGGAGCAGCAAGCAGTGATCTGCTTTTTATGGTCTGAAGGTGCACAAGGGACCAAAAGTCATAGAAGGGTCTCTGTAAAATATGGAGACAGTGTTTTACCAGGATCGAGTGTTTACGAATGGATTGAGAAGTTTAACAATGCTTGGACATGTGTTAAGCAATAAAAAGGAGTGGGACACCCATCCGCGTCCACAGCCTATGACGACTTTGAGTAAATCTGCACCATCACTCTGACACACTGAGGACTATTTCAGCCCCAGTACACCTTCAGCAAATCACTGCTCACTGCTCTTCTCGATGCAAGCACAGATGGGGTGGCCATGTTTAACCCTAGCAAAGAACAAGAGAAATTGACAGACCAAGGTTTTAGTGACCACAGACATGGCATGTTTCTACAAAGCTGTACAACCAATCCTAACAAAATTATCACAAAAGTGCAAGCAGTTATTGACTTGCCCTTATACAGTATATTACTGCATTCTGTTCACAGAAATTCTTTAAAATAAAAGCAACAGGCGTTAACACCTTCGCACATTTAAGCAATGCACCAGAACACAAACTGTGGTGCAGGTTCAACTGGGCAATAGTTATGTTTGTCTGGTGTCCATCTTTGGCTTTAGAGCTGAGCAAAATCTCATGATTGCAAGTGCAATGGCAAAGTAAAGAAGACACGCTTGAGAGTAACCAGAACTTTACTTTTGTCTCTTCACTTTCCCCAACTTCTTGACTTTTGATACACCCCAGGATGTTTTTGGCTGGCGCTAAAGTTTCTGAATTCTGGATTCCAAAAGAAAGTCCCTTTTGATGCTAGGATTACATTTGTCTGCTAAGGATAAGTAGATTAGGTAACCCATTTAGGGCGGAACTGGAGCAAGTCGAGAAAAATATGAAGCCAAAGTTTACACAGCAAATCCGAACACAAAAAATTGTAATAAAAAGTTCTATCTTAAAGGAGAAGCCTAGCTGGCTGTGGTTAAAAACAGAGCAGAGTAAGTGGTTTGTCATTAATGTGCACCAGGTTACTGTGGTTTATTATTACAGAAATTGCAGAAATAAGGCTTCAGGTTTATTTGATAAAGAAAACACGCGTTTGACTGCACCATTGTGTGTGATTTTTTAAAATTAAACTCATATGATCAAAAACCTTCTAATGAATATATTATTTATTGTTATATGAATTATACACGTTGCATTCATTTTGTATGAGCAAACTTTCCATGCTTTATTGAACTAAAGGGATGTGTCTTTATGAAGTAGTAAAGAACATTGCTCTGGTAAGAATATTTTTTCTGAGTGGCCAAAGCAAAGCAAAACAACAATTTATTTATTGTAAAGCCCAAAATCACACAAGGAATGTCTCAGTGGGCTTTAACAGGCCCTGTTTTTTTGAAAGACCCCAGCCTTGACTCCCTATCAAGAGATGTAGGGAAACAAATGAAAAAAATCTTGGGATAGGCAATTCAGAGACAGACCTTTTTCCAGGTAGGTTGGGCATGAAATGCTTGTCAAAAAAATGGGGTAAAAATACACAAAAGAGACCATAAGTGGTCCTCTTCACAGAGCTAGATGGCCAGTCTATCAGTGCCAACTCAGAAATACAATCCACTAGTACAAACTACTTTCTTCTCGCACAGCACCCTTCACCAAGTGCAGACGCAGAGCCAACTGTCAAGGTAAAATGCAAGATTATACCACTTACTAAACATGGTGACGGCGGCAAGGACTGTAGTGGGCTGTCGGACTGGCATCTACAGTACAAGGCAAGAAATAGAGTAAAGGAAAGTCAGTTCCATGAGGTGTTTAAAATCTGAATTTCCTTCTGTTAGTTAAAGAGCAGACACATAACAACACCAACCTTCTGCTCATATAAAATGAAGGCAACGGACATTACACACCAATTCATACACAACTGCAGCTGGAGACAGTGACTGCAAGCTCAACAACCTCAGTAACAACAAAACATGTCTGACGTCATTGATACTAAAGACAAAATAGGAGAAACAAACATCTAAATAAATGAAAACCAAAAAAACCAACCCACCAAGAAAGATAACACTTGCAAAATCTGATCCTGCCTATAAATTAGGTAAAAAAAATATAAACAGGAGAATCAGTGGAGTTCTGTCTTTAAGGTAAAGTAAAGGGGACCTGTCTTTATTTTAGATAGCGAGACATAGATAACAGACTGCAGGAAACATGCATCTAGCTGGTAAAAATGTATAGAAATACACTGGAATGATACATTAAAACTTGCTTAGATATTCCATATGCCCTTTTCAGGTTAATGTTGACAGCCATGAAAAGATCAGATCTGGGAATGGCCTGTGTTTTATATTTGTCATCACGGTAGTGTACACTGGTGGCTATACTGATAGCTTCTGCTGAAAACATCTTGAGAAGCAAATTAAGTTGAAATTCAACTTAATGGTCACATGTACAGAGTGTAGCCAAAAAGGACAATAAAATATGAAAGGCTGTACTCAGCTAGTCCATTGAATACACACTTTCAAGACATTTGCATAAAACAAGACAGCCGACTGAAAAGTAAGTAGCTCTCCTTCACTCCACTGCTGTATGGGATGTGGTCAAAATATCCATGTAAATGTGTTTCAGTATCACCAGGGTCTGAACTTCTGGAATCAGATCACATAGAGACAGAGGTGGTCCCAGCCTTGAGGCTAATCCCTTTAAATGAGCTACGGCCTCCCATGACCTTCAGTAAAATGAAGGGAGTTTGTAAATGGATGTCTGGATGAAAGGATGGTAAGATCATCCAAGTGGTTTTTAACTAAGATAATCTGCTGATGCAGTGACCTGAGATAGCAATTCTCTAAACTATTTGTAAACTAAACCTTTACATTTTCAAGCTGTCTTTTAATTTTCAGCCATTAATAAGTCACAAGCTGCTGCACCACAAGCTATGCAAATAACTCAGTGAAGCAGTTAGTTATTCATGGCACACTGGTGATAGAATGTTCCAAGTACTGGGCTCATTGACCACTGGAATGCACCTCCTCAGCAAAGGGCATAATGTGAAACTCTGGAAACTTTTAAGCAAACATTCAATATGTGACTCACATGCAGCTTAAAAGCAGGAGAGCTGCTTAATCATAATCCCTAAACATGGACCACTGAAGGGTTTTCTTCATCTCATTGTGCAAAGACTCGTAAATTAGAGTGAGGTACAGTGCCCTCCATAATGTTTGGGACAAAGACACATTCTTCTTTGATTTCCATCTCTGCTCCATAGTCTAAAATTACAAATCAATCAGTTCAGACATTGTTAAAGTGAACATCGCAGCGTTTAGGGGTATTTTCACACATTTCAGTCTCACTATTTGGAAACGACAACACTATATCTACTTGGTCCCCCATTTCAGGGCACCATCATGTTTGATACAGTTGGCGTCACAGGTGTTTGTGTTTACTTAGGTGTGTTTCATTGCCTCATTAGTGCAGGCATAAAATAAATGGCATTGATTCTATCCTTTGGAGCCTGTAGTTGCCATTGTTCAATAGTAAGACAAAAGCTGTGCCAATGAAAGTCAAAGAAGCCATAATGAGACATTTGTAAAATCTTAGTATTACCTAAATCAACTGTCTAGAATATCATTAAGAAGAAACAACGTACTGCTGAACTCAGTGATCACAAGGGGACTGGTGGGCCAAGGTAGATCTCCACTTATGACAGAAGAGTCCTCACTATGGTAAAGATGAAGCCCCAAACGCATGTCTGACAGATCAGAAACAGTCTTCAGGAGGCCGATGTGTATGTGTCAGCGACTACTATCTGCTGAAAACTTCAAGAACAGAAATACAGATGTCACACTGCAAGATGAAAACCACTAGTTAGTCACAAAAACAGGATGGTCAGATTACAGTTTGCGACTAAGTACTTAGAAGAACCTGCAGAATTCTGGGAAAAAGTCTTATGGACAGACAAGACAGAGATGAACCTGCATCAGAGTGATGGCAAGAGTAAACTGTGGAGGCGACAAGGAACTGCCTAAGAAGCAAAGCATGCCACCTCCTCTGTTAAACATGGTGGTTGGGGTGTTGTGGCTTGGGCATGTATGGGAGCAACAGGTACTTGCACACTCATATCTTCATTGATGATGGAACTGCTGACGACAGTTGGACAATGAATTCTGAGGTGTACAGAAACATCTGCTCAAGTTCCAGTAAATGTCTCCAAAGTCAACGGATGGCACTTCATCCTACAACAATGTAATGGTCCCAAACATACTGTGAGTTTTTCAAAGCTATAAAATGGAAAAATCTTGAATGGCCAAGTCACTCATATGATTTAAATCCAATTGAGCATGCCTTCTATATGCTAAAGACAAAATTTTAGAGGACAAGCCCCCAAACCAAGCAGGAGCTGAAGATTGCTACATTAGAAGCTTTGCAGAACATCACCAGTGAAGATCCTCAGCACCTGGTGATGTCTATGACTCACAGACTTCTAGCGGTCATTGAATGCAAGGGATGTGTGACAAAGCACTAAATATGACTGCTTTAATATACCTGCCATTGCTATGTTCCCAACATAATGGTGCCCTGAAATTGGGGGGACTGTGTAGAAAAAGTGTTGTCACTTCTACATGGTGTGACCAAAATGGATGGAAATACCCTTAACTAAAAGGCTGCAATGTGCAGTTTTCTCCTATCTGAATTGTTTTGACTTGTAATTTTAAACTGTGGAATAGAGGAGTAAATGAGGAAAAAAACATGTCTGTGTCCCAAACATTATGGAGAGCACTGAACAGCAACAAATGAGTGGCACATGGGATCGGCTGAAGCTTGTTGACAGTGGTGGGTTAGTTAGTACAGTATTCCTGAAGATCAACTCAGGCTCTGAAATTAATTTGCAGCAAAAAAATGTGCTGAGCTGAAAATGCGCTAAATCCAGATCTAAGGTCTCAGCTGCTATTGTTGTACTAATGAGCCTGAACTGCAAGAAAGCGTCCATCAGAACTTTTCAATTCCTGTGATTCATAAGCTGAAACAGAGGCCACATTAATATATAATTTAATAAGTTTGCCTGTCTTGTGTTTATTGTTAACCTAATTATGCAAATGAATGTTACATTTTAACTTAACTGCATTTAGGGTGAAAGATAGTAACTAACAAGATGTTCAAATGGACTTAGTCACAAAACAAACAGGAACCAAGTGATGGGTTTGCAATTGGCCATCCCTGTATTATTATTAGAGCTTTTACTTCCTTTGTTCAATAACATAATCCAGACGAACAAGCAAACACATCATTATTACTAAACTGTTACAAAAGACTCCAACAAACAATCAGTAAACACTTTTATATTTATGTAACATGTCATGTTGACTTATCACATTCAAGTAAGAATTTCACTTTACACATGATATTAATAGTCCTGTGTGAAGTACACTTAAGACTGAAGCCAAAAAGCACTTTTTTACACAAAGAGCGGTGGCACTGAGGCTAGGGATCTGCACTGGCAATCAGAAGTTTGCTGGTTTGAATCCCGAAAATGCTCTGCTGGGCCCTTGAACAAGGCCCTTAACCTGCAATTGCTTAGCGCATTGAGTAGTGAGAAAAGCACTATATAACTGCAAAGAATTATTAAAGAGTTGTGGGAGCCAGGAACAAACTACCAAGACATGTAATAGAAGCAGAAACCTTAACAACCTTAAAGAAGTATCTGGATAAGAAATTGGAACAGCTTAGCGATTAGCCAAAAAAACAAGCTTGATGGACTGAATGGACGTGTCGTTTGTCAGATTTTTTAATGTTTTTGTAAAACAATAACAGAATTTGAAGTTAATCTTCTAGAAAAAACTTGGGGGGAAAAAATGATTGCTCTTCCAAGCTTCACAGCATTTCTTTAGACTTTTTGCTTAATTTTCAGGACTTTCTCAGGTTCTCAATTTCTCCGTCTTTGGGTGCAAGTACTATTTGATAGGCTCCACCATCTTCCTTCCTGCTGGACCCTGTGATTCTACTCAGTTAGGATTGGAACACAACTTCTAGACCTGGAAGAGACAGTCATCTGAGGAACTGTAGTAAATGATCCCTTTAAGTTTATTTTTAATATTTTGTTTAGTATTACTATGATATTCTAGTTACTCCTAGGACAGTTTTAATCCATTGGAAGTTGATTCCTTACTTAAGTCACCTCTAGAGGACAGCAGATGTTGCTACCAAGAAATGGTTCAGTCTGGCGCTCTGACATGTGACATTTCATTGTCCCAATTCAGTGAGGTCACTTGAACGTCTGGTCAGATTGTTGGAAGAAATGTGAGGTTGCAGTTGATTTGCTACAGCAATTAAGATAAACAATTTATTTGGTGAAAAAAGGGCAAATAAAACATACTAAATGTGTCCCATGTCACGCCGCTACAAATGTAATTCAACTACAAAAATGCCATTTCTGGCTGTACAGGCTATATTTTTGATGAGGTGAAATATCACGGTCATGTCACACCTCAGATAATCCAGGTAGCTTTGTTTCCTCTGAAATGTCTGACTCAGAGTTCTGCAGGCTGAACTTCTTGTAGCTTGCCACTTTCAGTTGTTTGCAATGGAGTTTCAGTCTCCTTTCATGTTTGTGTCCCCATTTTTTAAATCTCTACAGGAGGACACGATTTAATCAGGTGTTCTATCGATTCGTCCTGCTTTGTTGAATTGTCCTACCGCAGCACAGATCGATAGTTACATCTGTCAGTCTGTGGTACTGTATTAACAAATGATACCACAATTTGTGCCGCGTTAATAGTTAACAGAAATCGATGGGTCTTTTTATTTTATATGAAAATGCTTCTAAATAAATGATATAGTATTTTTCATCAATTCATCTAATAAAACTTGACAGCTTTCACATTTTTCTTTATCAGGAAATGCTGTCAAGTGAATTTTAATAAAAGACATAATTACAAGTGATCCATAAATGTCAGCTACTGGGTGGTGTATCTAAATTGTGTGAATTGCCTTGAGACATGCAATCAGAAATATGCCATGGCAGCTTAGGCCAGTTCTGCCACACTGTAGGATCTCACTCAAAGGGTAGCCCACCTCAGTAGTACTATATAATATTCATTATCGAGACACACTGCCAGGTTGATACAAACATGTGATGGCACATGAGGCCAGTTCTGACACAGTGTAGGATAAATCAAGGGTAGCACAGTTGGATAGTGTAAAAGGCCTTGTCAAGACAGGAGGCCAAAGATATGTTAGAGAAAAGGGACAAAAGAAATAAAAGCACAAAAAAGATTCATAACACTTGATAAAAACTAACATACTGTATATACCAAATAAATTAATAATACATGAAACAAAAAGTTCTAAATTAAAAAAAATACAAAAAAGTTTAAAAGAAAACTATGAAATATAACTTTTGGTGACCTAAGCAGACCAACATGACCAAAACCTTTATCCTTCTTTATTTTCAAGGTTAGCTGGTCATATGGCAGCTGTTGTGTCTCATTATTGTTTGGCTGCTCATTAAGGAACAAGAAACAACTAAGGGGTCTGAGTCACGTCAATTAAAATTAAGGCAAAACAAATTAATCAACAGCAAAAACAGCTCACTAATTAAGAAGATGGTTAGAATGAAAACCTGCAGCCACTGTGGCCCACCAGGACCAGAGTTGGACACCCCTGTACTAAAACATCCAAAACAAAAGAGAACTTTACTGGTTAGTTGCCCAGTCAGACCACTTGCATTTTGGAGGAGGACAAAGAGTAGTAAAGGAGCAGATCTCCTTGTTAGGTTTAGAGGTCAAAGGGCTCATAGGGGAATTCAGTGAGTTGACCAAAATACACACACCATTACAAACTCCAGCAGCACCACTTCATAGGCAGGAACTTGGTGTAACTACGATGTGAGCGTATGTAGTAATCATGAGCTGTGCTGTGTGATAGAAACCATACCGCATAGGCCAGGGGACCAGGCCAGCGCAGGGCACACTAAGAGGTACCCACCGATTTAGAGTTTCATAATCCTCTTGAAACTTTAACATAACCTGTAAAGATTTTAAAAATAAATGTATGTAACCCATCAATCAGATACCAAATGATGCTAGGAATTAATCAATCTGTCTATCCATTAGTAAAACATCGTCTCACAATTTACAGGAGAAACTGACAAAAAGAGTAGTTTAAAAAAAGAAAACAAATCCAAAAAAGAAAAGCAAAAATCTAATGCCCTTAAAGTGTAAAAGAGCCCAATAGACTTTTCATAACTGCAGTACAAAAGGGGAAACATTTTTTAAGCAAAACATAAAGCTGAACCTTCAAAAATATAAACTATGAATAACAATAGATAAGGCTGCTCCGAAAGTGGGATGGGGGATCCTCAAACCAAAAGCCCATACTTGAACACTAAGAAATACTTTTATAATAACCAGACTTAATCAAACTTACAATATTAATGGACAGACTCTGAAAAATTTGTACCAAAGACAAAGAGCAAAGAACTGAACAACCCGAGAAGAGACTACTGTGTAAACAAAGAAGCCAGTAGTGCAGACACTAATGGCAGCATACATGCAGGATTAGGACCCCAACACCAGCTCCATATCTAAAGAATGAGATAACAGGCACAATAAAGAAAAATGTACAGTCAAATGAACCTACTAACCCAAAACTAATTATCCATTGTCACACACGTGCGCTTAGGAGGCAGTCAACAAGCCCAGTGGTGAGTGATACATTGTCCGACAGTGGGTTAAATTGTGGTACTGATGCCTCTTTCTCTACTTTTACAGAACCAAAGAGGACAAATAATAACACACAATCACCATCAACAATAACAATACTCGAAAAGGGCTCCAAAACAACAACTCCTTCAGATTCATTACCACTTCCGTCTTCTGCAGATGACGTCACTTCCAGTCCCGTGAGGATGATGTGACTTCCGGTCAACACTGATGATGTCACTTCTGGCCAATCCCAATGACAACACGTCCGGTCCCGCTATAACAGGGGTGGGCAAAGTCATTCCTGGAGGGCCGCAGTGGCTGCAGGTTTTTGCAACAGCCCTTAATTAGAAAACAATCCTTGCCAATAATTCAATTTCATGGCTTGTTAGTGTTTTAACTCTGCCATGTCAGGCCATTCTCATATCCTAGATTTTTATTTCTTTCTAATGATATCATCTAAATGATATGAAGTCTAAAATGTATGAATAATATTCTATTTTTCACTTTTTTCTCTTCACTTTCCTCCCAAGTATTTAATTAAACTAAATAGTGCACAATACACATAGGTGTAAATTGAAACAAGCAAAATGGAGAAATGCTGCTTTCTTTTGTCATTAGAATCTTAGCTAATAAAAAGCCATTAGAAACCAAGAGAACAGCTGTTTAAGACTAAAATAAGCAATAAAGGTTCAAAATCCTAATGAGCGAGGCAACTAAAATGAAACAGAAGACTTACTTAAGCAAAAAATGCTTCTTGATAAGCAACTGGGTTGGAACAAAATCCTGCAGCCACTGCGGCCCTCCAGGAATGACTTTGCCCACCCCTGCACTATAATGACGTCACTTCCGGTTGCAGCTAACTTCCTGCCACATCATTTCCTGTAGCCATTTTGCCCTCTGTATAAAAACGAGCCTCACACCATGGTTGAGGTCTAATGTTTGAAGTATTTTTTTCAGTACAATTTGACCAATTTGGATACCCGAGATTATACAGGGCTAAACCCCAAACCTTTGCAACGTGTTGTGACTGTTATTTATCACACCATCCAACAATAAAACATGAAAGACTTTACTCAACCAATCCATCGACAAGTGGGAATACATCAAGAATTTTTACGACAATCTTTCAAGACCTGGACAACTGACTGAAAAGCAAGTAGCTCTCCTTCACTCCACTGCTGTATGGGGTGTGGGGTAAAATGTCCATGTAAATGTGCTTCAGTATTACCAGGGTCAGAACTTCTGGAATCAGATCATGTGCAGCCAGAGTTGGTCCCTGCCTTCAAATGGGCTGCAGCCTTCCATGATCTTCAGTTAAATGAAGTGGGTTTGTAATGGATGGAAGACTGGATGATACATCACTTGGATCTAAGAAAATCCCAGCCCCACCTGAGCACCATATCTAAAGGATTAGATAAGAGGCACAACAAAAAAAATGCTGAAAGACATTTAAACACTTTTTAAAAGAGCAAAGAACATTCAACATTGATGGAAAAACCAAACAACAGTGAAATACTTTCACTTCATTCTGTTATAATTCCAACTTTGACGAAAGATAGAAGTTTCGGGGTAAGGCAGTTAAACTCATTAATCATGGCACTGGGCAACAGCAATGTGTTGTATGTGCAACATGTTCATAAAACACAGGACAAGAGCAAGACAGGTAAAAAAACTACACATGTCTAAAAATACTGGTTCTCTGATGGTACTCTGTGGTTCTTTACCGGGTTGAGTGGTTCCTCTTCAAATTATTGATTGACAAAGCACAATTTGCTTCTGGGAAGGGTTCTCTGCATATGAAGTTGGGTCTTTGTGCTTTGAAAAACTTCCTAATATGTACAAAAAACTGAAATCTTTGTTTGGTAGGATACCTAGAAGGACATTAATAGATGAACAAAACCCAGACATAGCCCGTGTTACTGTATGCAGCAAGAGTCCTTTTAAAATCGGCAACCCAGTGATACTTTAAAATTCTGTTACAATCTATTCATGGCTATCCTGTATGGAGGCTGTTACAAATGTAAAGGTTCTTTCTGGAACCTTCATGTGGATGGGTCTTCTTGACATTCAAAAATGGTTCTCCTCTGAAGAATCACTCTGGCACGTTAATTTTTAAGAGTGTTCTACAGTATAATATAAATGTACATGTGACAAGAATACCCTGTGACCCCTCAGCATAAGACATATTAAAGCAACATTAGAAAAGAAAAAAAATTGAAATGTTATGAAATGTGAATGAATCAGTGCTTACAACATTCTGATGAAACCCACTTTAAAATAAAGTATCTCGGAGTACATAAAAACCAAAGACGCCAATTCGAGCAAAGGATTAACTACGTGCAGTCCACTTGATAAACAGAAATCTCAGCTTAATCCTCGGTTGCAGAGGGATTTATTATCGATAGCACAGCAAATCAAACTTACTTAAGAAAGCCTCTTAAAATGTGTCTATGCATCTTACTTAGTAGCTAGTTCACAAAAAAATATTTGAAAAATGAATTAAGTTCAATTTAACATTGTTTGGAGGAAAAATGCATTATGTGAGTAAAGAAAAGAAAAATAATCAAAAGATTTTAAAGATGGTGGTCTACCAGCTATAGACTTTGAATGCCTAAATAGTGCAAGTAAGATGGAGTGGCTTTTTAACAGGAATCATTTTGGTATCACATTCCCCGAGAAATATTTGCTAAATCTGCAGGAATTCAGTTTCTTTTATCTTGTGACTTTAACATACACAGACTAATTCTTAACATGTCTTCTTTTTACCAGCAAGCGTGATTATACTGGAAACCATTGTATGTTCACATTTCTGGATGGCACAATACCCCAATTTGGAATAAAAGGTGGTTTATAATCTGAAACAAACAGTCGTACAACAATATTTGGAAGGAACTGTGAATTTGTGCAAATACTGGATAACAAAGGAAATCTTAAGCCTTTTCAAGGAATTCAAAATATAAATGTAATGTTAGTCAAAACAAACATGATTTGATTATAAAGGCTATTCCATCTGCAGTTCTAAGGATGACACCGAGTGCTTCTTCAAATTCTGTTGAGGTAATTTGCTTTCTTCCTTCATTATTAGTTCAGGACTTGATTTGCAATTCTGTTGTCAGATAAACTCATGCGCAGTCCTATTAACAACATATTATGTCCGGCTTATTAAAATTAGAATCCTGTATCACTGTGTTAACTGGAGAACAGTGTGCATCATTTAAAAATGAAATATTTCACAAACTTACCCGTTCTTCCAAAATCTAAACAAATTCATTTAAACTTTTAAAAAGGTACATACTCTTGTAAGGGACTTTTAAGACAGCAAATAATTGTGAAATATTGTATTGATATTGAAACAACCAATCATTTATCTTTCTTTTGTACTTACTCCAAATAGTTCTGGTATGAGAAACGGTTATATCAAAAAATGTGATACGTTGACAGTTTCTCTAGAGATTATGTTAGAAAACAAACAAGATGGCCATTTTAGGTAATGTTTTTATTATTTTAGGTCAAATTTTTAAATCGGGCGGCACGGTGGTAGCGCTGCTGCCTCGCAGTTAGGAGACCCGGGTTCACTTCCCGGGTCCTCCCTGCGTGGAGTTTGCATGTTCTCCCGTGTCTGCGTGGGTTTCCTCCGGGCGCTCCGGTTTCCTCCCACAATCCAAAGACATGCAGGTTAGGTGGATTGGCGATTCTAAATTGGCCCTAGTGTGTGCTTGGTGTGTGGGTGTGTTTGTGTGTGTCCTGTGGTGGGTTGGCACCCTGCCCAGGGTTGGTTCCTGCCTTGTGCCCTGTGTTGGCTGGGATTGGCTCCAGCAGACCCCCGTGACCCTGTATTCGGATTCAGCGGGTTAGGAAATGGATGGATGGATTTTTAAATCATAACTGTAAGTATCTTAAAGTTACTCATTCTTTTTTAGATTTTTAAATGACTTGAATGCTCATTTCTCTGCCTAGAAGTATGTGAAGAAAAGAGCTGCTGAAGCACTGGTAAATTGAATTAAGAAATATGTTTTAATGAATGTTTATCCTTAAATAATTTGTTGTATTTTACGACTTTTAATTCTAGGGTGGTGCAGTGGTTGGGCTGCTGCCTCACAGTAAGGAGACCAGCATTTGTGTTACAGGTCATCCCTGCATGGAGTTTGCCTGTTCTCCCCGTGTCTATGTGGGTTTCCTCCCACAGTCCAAAGACATTGGCCATACTAAATAGTGTGTGTGTGTCTGTGTCTGTGTGTGTGTGTTCATCTTGCAATGGTCTGTTCAGGGTTTGTTACGGCCTTGTGCCCTATGCTAGCTGGGAAAGGCTCCAGCATTTCCCACAATCCTGTTCAGGTCTAAGTAGGTTAGAAAATGAATGACTTTTAATTCTTTGTTATTTATATTTACTTTTCCTTATTTATATTGTTTTTATAAGTTACGCCTGGTCCTTTGTGATTAAGATGGCCAAGAATATAGAAGGATGCGTTTCATTGGTTGTGTAATATGTCAATAAACAAAAAAGACCAAACCCTACAAAGGATGGGTCCCACTGCAGTCCTTCTTGGGAAGGACACTCCACTCAAGCACAGGTGAAACGTGCAAACACCACACGGATGGCGGCCGAGCTGTGATTAGCCCTGCAGCTCTCAGGCTGCCACCTAGGGCTTTGCAAACGCATCGGAAATCCCAAAAACAAATGTCTGACAGCAGTTACTAACATCTCAGTGAGGATGTGATGCAAACCGAAACTGGAGAGGGTAGGCAAACATTTAGCTGGAAGGAGTAAAGAAGGATCAGACAACATTTTTTTTTTTTTTTTATAAAAACAGTCTAGACAGCAGCCTGGGACTTTTTTTTTTTTTTTTTAAGTTCTGCATCAGCATTTACTGTTTTTTTTTCCTCAGTAAAAGAGCTCATTATGTTCTGATCCTGACAGGAATGCAGTTTCCAAGCTTAAACCTGGATTACAGACCAACTGAAAGAAAAAAGAAAAAAAAGTTTACACTCTTCGAACTAAAAGGTGCCAGAGTAAGGTTCTTCATGGCACTGCCATAGGGGACCTGTATTTGGTTCCACATGAAGGTTCCAGAAAGAACATCCAGTTATTTAGATCCGTAACAGGCTCCATACAGCATAGCCGTGAATAGATGGTAACAGATGTGTGTAATACTGTTGGGTTGTTAATTCAAAAGGACTCTTGCTGCATAAAGTAACACAGGCTAAGTCTGGGTTTTCTTAATCTGTTTATGCCCTGCTAGGTAGCCTACCAAATATTAAATATTGATTTTTTCTACATAAAGAAGTTTTTCAAAGCACAAAGAACTAACGTCATATGCAAAGAACCTGTCCCAGAATGAAATGAAACTTGGTCAAGCAATAGCTCCAAAAGGAACCACACACCCAGTAAAGAACCATAAAGTGTCATTAAAGAACCAGTATTTTTAAGCATGTGCTTACATTTACCTCACATCAAACCAAATAACCTAAATTATGTGACTAAACATCACACATATCAGGACTTCTGGGACAGCAATGTCAACTCCTGCTAGTACCTATAAAAAGCTTTTCAATTTTTTAACCCATTTAATCAAATTTAAGTGTCAGAGAGGTTCACAGTCTATTCCAATATACTTAGGGGGGAAAGCAGAAATAAATCCTGGACAAATACCATCCCAGCACATAACTCACCCACTCATTCAGTACCACCATGTGGCGGGAAGCTGCAGTATTCAGAAACACAGACAGACACAGGAGGAGGTATTCATAAACTGCAGACAGATAGGGATGGTATTTGAAGCCAGGTCCAACAGTTTTATGACAATTGTAACTTGAATATATACTCTTAGCAACCGCACAACATCCATCCATTATCCAACCTGCTATATCTCAACTACACGGTCACGTGGGGGGGGTCTGCTGGAGCCAATCCCAGCCAACACAGGGCACAAGGCAGGAAACAAACCCTGGGCAGGGCGCCAGCCCACCGCAGGGCGCGCATACACACACACACACACACACACCCACACACCAAGGACACACTAGGGGCAATTTAGAATCACCATTTCACCTAACCTGCATGTCTTTGGACTGTGGGGAGAAACCGGAGTACCCGGAGGAAACCCACGCAGCCACAGGGAGAACATGCTAACTCCATGCAGGAAGATCCTGGGAAGCAAACCCGGGTCTCCTAACAGTGAGGCAGCAGCGCTAACCACTGCGCCACCGTGCCGCCCCACCGTACAACATAAAGGGTCAATAAAAAAAATATCAGAAAGAATAGAAAGGCAGTGGTTCAACAGCAGCATACAGAACAGAGGACACACATGTAAGAAATGATGCAACCTAATGGTGCTGTATGAGGTGACTGGGAAAAACTGTGTAGTATTGGGCGAAGCCCTGGCAGACGCTTGCCATAGCATGTGACTCACACCGGCTTCAACGAAAACAAAGAAGGGTGTAACTATCCTGTAGGCATTACCTTGGCATGACAACCACCGTATGTGTCCTTGATTTAGTCAGAAGAGATATTGATGCCAAAATCCTCATGGTTACAACAGCTTCCAATCCTATGTCACAATATATTTATACGCTTATCTTTTATTTTTGCTGTAAAAGAGTATAAAAGCACAGAAAGGTGGCTTGCTGTGTATGCTTCCCCATAACGTTCCCACTCTGACTTATCTTTAAGTTATCATCTTAGCATTGGTAAACAACACAACTCTTCAAATGCTGTGTCTGTTCAATTTAATCTCAAGATATTAAGTCTGGGCACTGGGCAGATCTCAACCCTATATGGAGTGCCAGCTCTTCCACAGCTAATTTAGAACCACAAATTGACTAAACCCACACAGAACCAGGATCCTTTGGGGGAACATGCAGACTCCACACTGAGAGCGAATCTGAACCATGGACTTCATAACTATGAGGCAACAGTGCTGACTGTGCCAGCCACTTGTAATCTACGATACAAATAAAACACTATGGCCTGTGTGTCCAGTCCCACAGAGCAATGCAATTGGTTAGTTTGGCTTTGGTGTGATCACTCAGTTGGGCTTTGGTGACGTGCCGAAAGAGGAAGTGCAGGTATGAGGTGCACAAGAAGGAGTTGCCCTCAGAAATGGAAAGTGTAAAACCAAACAGGAGGGGAGAAAGGTGCCTCGAAAGTAAAGGCAAAGTCTGAGAAGCAGGCTTTACAGGAACACTCTTGAGAAAGGAAGCTCTGGTGAAGACACATTCACACACGCAAATACAGAGGAAAGGTGCTGAGGGTACACGTAGGGCAAGAGACAGAATAAAAATATTTGCTATTACCTGTCTTCGATAGGTACCGTACCTCGGACACAATAACATACATCTAATTGATTAACAGATTAAAAGGAGTGCACAGTTGTAGCAGTGGAGACAGGTAGTTCCTCTGAGTTCAAAAAAATGAAAATGGAAGGTTCAAGACGACTTTAAGACTGCATCGTTTAAAGTTTTACCAAGGGCTTTAAAACCGCTATACAATTTAGTAAATTTCTGAGTGATGAAGGGATAGAAAGCTCACACAGCACATCACATGTTGCGTGATATTGTTTAAGCTTAGAGAGTTTCTCAAAAGCTTTGCTTGTAATTATGGACCTCTTATTTCTCGAGTGCCCAGAGTAAAGTGCTCAGCTGACCACACTGTCATCTTGATCAAGCCTTGGGGCTCTCATGTCAATGTATGTGACAGCTGGGACCCAATGAACAATGACATTGTCAGTCTTTCAAAGCCTTGCTGTACCCCTGGGTGGCCTTCCTTTTATGCCTTTCCCACCCCTTGTCATTGCACCTGCCCATTCAGATGTTGACTTCTCCTTTCTTCACAGTAAAGATCCCAGCATTTAATTAACTTGTCAGATTATATTGTTAAAGTAACCCTTAAAAGTGCACCTATGGTGAGAGTGGCCTATATACGGGTATGTACTGTACATTTCTACACTAATTACTTAACTGTTCTGCTCGCTCAACGCAGGCTTCTTGTTGGGTTCATCTTGTCTCCTTTCCATGTCCTACAATTAATTTGATAAATTTTCACCTGGAGCACTGGAAATGATTGGAAAGAGCAAAAGCAAAAAATATGTTACTAAATTTTACAAGTCAATCGAACTCCATGGAAGTGCAGAGAAGTGCAGACAGGTAAGATGGCAGGTTTGTAAAATCCCATCTCTAAGGGCAGCATTACCCTCCTCCGCCCCTCTTTTGTCTGTCATTATCTTTCACCCTCCAACCAAACAGAAACAAAACCCTGCAAAACAATACCCATCCCACCCCAGATGGCCTTTTAACAAAGCAGTCATCGGGTTTCTTCTTTATTAGTGCACTGTGACTCCTTTGATTTCTCCAAGCTCATTAAATGAATGGCCATTACTCAGCAGCTCGAACGGTGAAAAGATCCAAAACAGCAGGATATGACATGGGTTTAAATGGCCAGGAGACACTGATAACAAGAACAAGCATTCTGAATTTATGTGTTTGATGTCACGGAAACATATTCACAAATATGTGCTCCTATTACCTTTTAATTTATAAAATGAATAGGTGTGTGTAGTAGTAGTTACACGCTGAAGTGCACTGTCTTCAGAAAACATTTTCTCTGTCTCAAATTCTGATGACTCACTGATTAACTAATGCCCTTTATCTGAAGCAGCAGTGAGTTGAAAGAACAGGAGGTGTACAGAAATTACCGTCAGGAGCGGATTATTCACACTAAAGTCGGGTAACAGTAACTCGTTCATGTTCATTTTCTGAGGTGTTTTAATTCAGTCCTGACTTAAGGAGATGCTGCACTAAACACAAGGCAGAAATCAATCAACAGAGTCTGTGTGTGTCTTTGGAGCACAGCAGGATGCCCACACAGACATAAGGAGAATGTGCAAATGCCACAAGATGGTGGGATTACACTCCGACTTCTGGAGCGGTGAATTAGTAGTGCTAAATTTGGGAAGCATCTGGTTAACCATTTGGCATGTCAGCCAAAGTATATTCTTCCATTTTACCACTGTTAGTTAAAAAGGGATATCATTTCCTGCTAAACAGGTCTGTATTAGGCTTAGAGGACATTTGGTCTCATAAATATTTCATCTTCCCTTTTGTCTGTTCACAAAGCAACTAGCCGTTCAGATCAAAGCTAATAGCAATATGCACTTGTCGAGCTAATATGGTCGTGTCTTTTACTTCCTCTTGGACAACCTGTTCTGAGATTTTTTTCAAGAAAGGATGATGAACATTTCGATGCAAGGCTGATATATTCACTAATCATGGTTTTGGAGAGTGGCAACGTGTTGCATGTTGATTAGCACAAGCACATACAGTAAGAATTTTATAGACATGTCCTACCCTGACCAACTCAGAGAATTAAACCTCTTCAGTCTCGAGCAGAGGAGTCTGTGTGGGGACCTAAACCAGATCTTCAAAATTCTCAAAGGCTAAAAAGTAGATCCAGCAGAACTCTTTCAGCGTAAAGGTGATTCACATACTCGAGGACATCAGTGGAAATTAAGAAGAAGTGCATTTATGACTGAAGCCATGAAGCACTTCTTTACACAAAGAGTTGTGGGACTCTGCAACAAAGTAAAGACATGTGTAGTTGAAGTACAAAGTAGACACCTTGAGAACCTTTAAGGAGAATCTGGATGAGATATTAGGACAACTTAGCTATTAGCTGAATAACCAGCCTTGATGGACTGAATGTTCTCCTCTCATTTGTCAGATTTTTTTATACTCAGCCAGAGAACTAAATATGGGAGTATATAATAACTGGGGAAAACCAGACAACAAAAGGTTTTGAAGTATCAAATATCTACAATATATTTGGGCATAAAATGAAGACTATTGTGGTGTTTCTAAATTAGGAAGAGCGTGTTTACTTCATAAGACCTAAACACTAATCTCATACAAGTACCCTCTGAGAGAGTGTTAAATGTGCGACTACTGCATAAACCTTATGGGAATCGATTTACAGGAAACAAAGGGGAAAGACTTTATGTCACACTGCAGCTTACCCGTTTGTCTCCATATCTGCTTAGGAGGCTTTTGACTCAGCACAAGTACTTCCATCACCTGTGTCTCCATCTCTTCCTGCTGCCAGCTCTGTAACCAGACTGATGACAAATACATATTGGGGCCTGATGCACTACACTATGATCTTCATTTTTCTTTTGCATAATAATAGTTCTTTACATTTATATAGCACTTTTCTCACTACTCAAACCCCTCTCCATGCAGTGAGATAATGGCAATAACTAGGGTCATCTGGTATTCCAACCCCTTGTCATGTCTCTCTTGTGACCCTGATAGAAACATACATAGGATTGGGGCCACAGCATGATGGCAAGGAGACTTGTGTGCCTTTGTGGTCCTTTAAACTGTGTTTTCTGGTTACGTGTACCCCTGAAAGGTTAATTTGTCATGTGTAAACATAAGAGGAGGGGGCCAGACAAAGAACAGTCCATTAATCACCCTCATATTACTGGCAAATCAACGAGGACCTTGTCCCATGCAGGAATA